>NW_026067980.1:2533965-2571116 GCF_014885135.2 Alexandromys fortis
AAAGAATGGGGGTCAGAGTACAGTCCCCAAAAGCTATATATATATTTAAAGATTGTGTTTGTAGCTCAGATAGAATGCTTACTTAGTCCCTACAAGGCCCTGGGTTCAATCCCAGCAAATCACAGAAAACAAAACCACACATGCCCAGGAAATAGAGGAAACTCGTAAGTAAACTAAAATGATGTACACTGTCAACCTGCTCATTTGAAAAATGCTGACTTTTAGGTTGAGCTGAGGAACCACTGCAGAACAGGGGTGGGGTCCCTGTGCACCTCGGATGGCCATGCAAGGCTGAAAATGGAGGGTCTCTGTTCAGTGTGTGTTTGCTATTATGGCTCTTGAAAAATGTTATCAAGATCATTAGCACATATCATTTTTCTGGCATTTAAAAATTCTTCAGAGACATCATAAAAATTTAAATTTAATTAATTTGCTGCGCGCGTGCATGTGTGTGTGTGTGTGTGCATGTGTGTGTAAGAGGGGGCATACGTGCCACAGTGGAGGTCACAGGATGGCTTGCCTTAGTCAGTCCTTTCCTTCTACCATGTGAACCTCAGGGACCAACTCAAGTGGCAAACACCTTTACCACCTAAGCCCTTTATGTCACTGGCCACAAAGAAAATTTTTACATGGGTGTGTGCTATCCAATCACGAGGCTGTCTCACTCAGAAATGTCTGGACTCTGCTTTTCACCATGATGGGAACCTATGTACCTCGTTGTCTTGGTGGCATGTCAGAGTCCTGTACCAGAAACAACTGGGTCAGAGGGCAGCCATCCTTCTAGAGCCCAGCATGTATTTGGCAGAGAGCTCTCCAGAAAAGCTGGTTCTGCTGGCTCAGTCACCTTTGCCTTTAACTGATGAGGTCCCTTCCTGGGTGGGAAGAGATCTCAAAGAGAGCGACCAAAAGCCTATTCCATGTTGGACGGCTCTTTGAGCACCACTGGATCTCAGAGTCTTCATGTCTTTAAAATGGATATTCCTCACAATACCCATTGTAACCAAGGTTGGACTCCCCTTTTGTGTTAGACCATGTGTGCTGCTTCAGCGCCTTAGGGCTCTGTTCTCCATCTGGGAGGAGCAAATACCACCAGGCCATCCCATCTGAAATCTGCCTGCATGTTCAGACAATGCTCTTCTTAAGCAGTGGCATGTAGGGGTGCAGGGAAGTTACTGGAAACCCATCCTCCTAAGGTTTTGATTGCTGTGTTAAAGACCATGGCCAAAAAGCATCTTGGGGAGGAAAGGGTTCATTTGGCTTATACATTCGGATCACAGTTAGTTATGGAGGGAAGCCAAGTAGAATTCAAAGCAGGAATGAGACAGAGGTCATGGAGGAACACGGCTTCCTGGCTCGCTCCTCCTGCTTGCTCCCCAGGTTTGTTGTTCAGTTTGCTTTCTTACACCATCAGGACCACTTGCGCAGGAATGGTACTGACCACAGTGAACCATCATTAACTTTAGAAAATACCCCACAGAGATGTCCATGGGCCATTTAGTGGAGGTGTATCAATTAAGGTTCCTATCTCCCGGTGACAATTTGTATCAAGTTGGTGACACTAACTAGCACATGCCTCACGGCCGGCAAGCAAAGGGCTATGGGACAAGAGGAGAAAACCGGGAACCCCCTACAGACTTCTTACTCGATGACCTCTGCAGGCTCTGGACCCCGTGTGGCAGCCAGGGCAGCCGCCATGAGAGGAAATGGTGTGTGCTGAGGGAAAGAGAACCTGGACATGGTGGAGGGTTGCTGCAGCTCCTTAGCTTAGCTGGGAGCTGTCTCACCCAGGAACACATTGTTTTCTCATTTTTTCCTTGTTTGTTTGTTGACTATTTCTGTTGTTTTGTTTTAAATCACATGTAGAAGGAGCAGCAGGTTGCATTTCTGCCACTGGCTCCCGGCCGCCTGGCTAGCTTATGCCCCGAAATAACAACACACAAACTGTATTCATATAAACACTGCCTGGCCCATTATATCTAGCCTCTTCTTGGCTAATTCTCACTTTGTGCTTAACCTATTTCTAATAATCTCTGTAGCACCACAGGGTAGTAGCTTACCAGGAAGATTCTAGTGTACATCCATCTTGGGCTGGAGCTTCACCGTGTCTGACCCAGAGAGGAGAGGCATGGTGTCTGGCTCACTTCCCTTCTTCCCAGCATTCTGTTTTGTCTACTCCACCTACCTAATTTTTGACCTATCAGGCCAAACGGTTTTCTTTATTGATTGACCAATGAAACAACAGATTGACAAATGACCTTCCCACATCAATCACAGTCATATTATGCTGTAGCAAACACCACAAAAGTCACCCTTTGGTTTTTATTTATTATTTTTTTAAGAAAGGTTTTCATGCAGCCCAAGCTTGTCTTGAATTCACCATGGAGCTGAGGGCGTACCCTTCAATGACCTGGAGTATTAAATACTGGGGAAAGAATCCAAGTGAAGTGCTTCCCTATCCCCAGACCCCCTCCTGTGCTTCTGTGGCCACTGGTCACCAAGATGCGTGGGGAATTTCTCCCCACCAGCAATCCAGCCTTACACACCATCTGGACTCCTCTACTTCAATCCAGTCCATCTGACCTCACAGGTTGAGGTTCAGTCCCAAGCCATTCCACTCACAGGTCTGGATTTCCAGAACTTGTGGCCAACCAGTCATGTTGAGGTTCCCACAGCCCCCTTCAGGGGATAGATAACTTCATGAGGATGGCTCACAAACTCAAGGAAACACGTTGCTAACATCTGTCCCTTTGTGTGTGATCAGTTTAAAGAATTTATTTAGCTAGTCTGTAGTTCCCATATTCAATGAAGCTCTAAGTTAGGTGCTGCCGTGCTGCTATGAAGGTGTGATTAAGTCAGAGTTATCCTGGATGATCCTGTGACTCGGGCTGCTTGGGTGAGAGGAGAGACAGGAAAGGGCTCCTCTGTGGAGAAGAGCTTCAGTGTGAGAGCCCAGCAGCCTGATGAATTTCCAACTTGCCAGCCAGCCTGGGTGCACTGGGCCCCCTCTCTGCAACAAATCTCTTCGGGCCCATTTCCTGTAGGGTATGTTTTTGAGACAGGGTCTTGCTAGGTATCCCAGGCCAGCCTTGAACTCATGATCATGCTGCCTCAGCCTCCGGAGTGTTGGGCTTAGGGATCTGTGTTCCCAAGCTGTCCCTTTCCTTTCTGCTTCTGGATTACTTCTGGTACAGAGGAAGGTCAACCATCTGTTTCCCATTGGGTAAACGTTAGCAGGGCTTTTATGCTTGCAATACATGTGCTTGTGAACACCACGCACACGCGCGCGCACACACACACACACACACACACACACACACACACACACACACACACACACACACACACACACGCATGCTGGCCCCAGAGTGAGGAGCTGCTACAGACAGGACCTTGCATGTCCAGACTGTGTGGTTGACCCTCTGAGTCATCGCATAAGCCCAGCCCAGTACTGCTGGCCTTACTTTCCTTCAATGTACAGAAAAGGTGCCAAGTCATTCTAACTTGTAATTTCAGAAGACAAGCCCCACCTGGCATTGCCCAAGGCGTGGGTATCTTCCTGGGTGGAGGGCAGGCAGCGCCTGTGGGCTCTGCCCAGGTGGCCATGCTTAACGAGGCTGGGCAGGAGATGAGCGGAGCTACTGGGGCGCTTTTAGAGAGGTTGGGCTGGAACAGCAGAGAGAGATCTTCATCCTTGCCTTGATTCTGATAGCTCCTGGATTACCCTGTGCAGGAAGAGGTGATGGAAGGATCTGCAACGATCCCATGGATATAAAAATGAATTTTGTTGGAGGCTAGAGAAATTGCTCAGTTGTTAAGAGCACTTGTTGCTCTTGTAGAGGACCCAAGTTCAGTTCCCAGCACCTGCATAGTGGCTCACAGCCATTCCTAACTCCAGTTCCAGGAGATACTGTCTTCTGACCTCTGGGGACATCAGGCACACGTGTGTTATACAGATACACATGCAGGCCAGACACGCATACACACAGAATAAAACAAACAAATCTAAAAATGTAATTAGAAAATAGATTTTGCTTTGTTTTGTGGGCGGACCGTCTTCTGGGCCGCTTGAACAGCCGGCAGTGCATGACGACTTAGGGTCGTGCCGAAAAGCTTGGCAAAGGGTCCGGTAGAGGGCTCAACTGTCCTGACCCACAAGCACCCTGGGACGCTTGGAAACCACTAACTGTATCTTATTCATGACATTGGGGCAGGGACAGTGAGGAAATACATCAAGTTCCAAGCTCAGGTTCTCTGTCCCACCTCTCAGAATGCCTTCCACACCCACCTGGCATCTCTGTGGGTTCAGGGGGCATCTCCCCGCCTTCACCTCAGTGCTGTCCCCTCGCTCTACACGACTGCACCAGCTTCATCTTCTCTAGACCAATCGCTCCTGACAGCTCTGACACCAGACTTCCAGCAGCACCTCGTCCATGAGCCAGAGTCCCTGATCTTGTCTTGTTCATAGAAAGTTCTCCAGTTTATTCAGATTCTGGTGGATTTAGTTTCTCACACAATTCCAAAAAAACAGTGACCTCAACTCCTACCTAGGTGTGTGTGTGTACAGTGTGCTATCTATCATATGTGTGAAGGCTAGAGGTGGACAGTCTTTCTCAATCACTGTCCACTTCAATTAAAAAATTTCCACGCCCTTATTTGTGTATGTGGGCATGCCACATGTAGCAGTCAGAGGACAGACAACCTGGAGGAGTTACTTTTCTTCCCACCACGAGGGTCCAGGGTTTAAACCAGTCATTGAGCGTGACTGCAGGTGCTTTACCCACTGAACCATCTGGCTGGTTCTCCACGTGACTGAGACAGGGTCTCTCAACCTCATCAATCTGGCTAGGCTGGCTAGTTCTAGAGACCTGTCTCCATCCCCCACCGTCCCCACTCACTGCCAGGGATGCAGCCATAGGCGCTTGATAGGCGATGGGGCTCTGAATCCAGGTCCCTCGTTTGTGCAGTAGGCACCTTACCAACTGGGCCATCTCCTGAGTTTACAGCCTAGCCTGTAGCGTCTTGAACTCTAGAGCTTGGGGTGACCTTGAGCTTCTACTCCTTTGGCAGCTGTCTCCCAGGTGCTGCAATGAGATACATCTCTTTGTATGATGTGGTACTGGGGATGGAACTCGTGGCTGTGTGAGGTACGTGCTCTAGCAAAGTTACGCTGCATCTACAACCTACCTGTTAATGACTAGCAGCAACATGAAGGACCCAAGAACCTACAACACCGAATAATCTATCAGGGAGGATAAACATGCTCCCTGATATGGAGTAAAGACAGGCTTTCTAAGAAAAATACAACAAAGCAGGTTCTTACTATGTAGCTAGGTTGGCCCCTTTGGATTCACGAATCTTCCCGCCTCTGCCTTCCCGAGACAGGTTTCATTTATATAGCCCAGACTGATTCTGCTATGCAGACAAGGATGGCCTGGAACTCACCCCACCTGCTGCGTGCTGGGACCCAGGTGCGCGCCACCATGCCTGCAGAGGTCCGGACAGGACTCCTGTCAGTGTTTTCTTCCACTCAGCGGTCGCCTTCATTCTCTTGATGTTCATGCCCCAATGCACAAAGTATTTTTAAGAAAGTATTAGTCTTTGACAGTTCCCATGAGGCCAGTTGTAGCTGGCATGATTAGGAAGGCCATCTGCTCTAATCTCTATGAAGAAGAGTAACTGAATTAATTTGCTTTCATTTTCTGCTATAAAGACCAACTTCCTAGGAAGTGGGAGTGTGGTTCGGTGCTGGGGTATACGTTTAGCACACACATAGCCCTGTGTTGTATTAAAAACAAAACTAATTTTTTTTTAAAAGAAGAAGAAACTTTGCAGAATTCTAGTTACAAATAAAGTCAGTTCAGATCTAAACGGAATATGTTGTAATGTGGTCATGAGGCACACTAAACCTCTTCTGGTATACACACGTCTTTGTGTGGTGTGTGTGTGTGTATGGATGCCAGTGGGTTGACACCACGTTCTCTAAATCACTTTTCCACTTTATTCTTTTGAGACAAGTGTCTTTCACTGACCCTGGAGCTGTTGAAAGGGTTACACTGACTTCCCAGCATCCAGCTGTCCCTGCCTCTCCCGCACTGGGGTCAGAGGCATGTCTTCACACTGGCAACAAACAAAACAGTTGCTGAGGGTCTGAACTCAAGCCTGTATGCTTGTGGAGCAAGCACTTAGCCACAGAGCTCAGCCCCACATCACACACCCGTGCCTGTCTTCTGATGGCCGGACTTGTGGAGAAACAGAGGCTGAAACAGGCATACATGGCTTGTCTTTTGATTTTGGCTGGTTTTATTCCCTGCCCTTATGCCACCTGAGCAGTACAGGGCTCTGGCAAGGTACAACTCATCCGACAGTTCCTATTTATACAAACTAAATAAAAACACAATTGGAACTTTTAGTAGGTGCTAAAACTTGGTTTTGAAATTTTATTAAAAAAATATATTTGCAAACATATAAAATTTAGGATGAAAAATGCTCATTTTAAAACATGTAATAACTTAATATTTGCAAACATACACAGATGGTATGAAACCCACACCACTAAAAAGGTTAATGAGGTGGCATTGCGCTCATGGAACAAAAGCTTCACGGTGGTGAAGGGCTTCTCGTCTCCTCGAAAGAGCTGAGAACCTGGTACAATGGAAAGTCATGAGAGCCACATGGCCAAAGCAGTACGAGGAAGGACCACTCACAGCACGTGTGCTAACTCGCTCCCTAAGGATTCAGAGATCAAAGGGAAACACAACTTTGCATTTTTCCCGCTTCAAAGTGATCGATATTGCAATGCAGCATTTTAAAGAATGATGGTGAATCTGAATCCATGGAAACACTGCACATCTCGCCTGCTGAAACTTGAAGAAAAGACAACAAAGCAAAATAACCCCAAACCAAACCCCAGCAGGCTCCTTGAGGCCCAGGCTGCTTATGGAAATGCTCTCAGGCATGGCCTTTGAAGTCTACTGTAAGGAGTTCTGCTCAGACCCAAACATGGGGTTCTTGAAAACAGGGCACTGTTGGTTTTAGATGCTCTGAACACAACGGAAGAAAACCAAAGGCAGGCAAGAACAAACTCATGGTCCACAGTAGATGTGCCACAAGGACACAGGACTTAGGCCATGGCCCCTCACAGGGTCCTGCTGTGCCCAGTCCTTTCTTCCCTCCACGGTACAGCGCGATGGCTAAGTCTGCTTTGTAAGCAGTGAGGCACCTTCAGTTTCTTTTGCATCGTTAGTATCTCAATGGCAGTTATGGCCTCTACTACCGAAATGAGAAAACTCCAAACAATGTTCTTTGGGGAAGGAGAACAATAAAGCTGCATGGTTTCAAAAGACTACTCACTAGTGGGTTCAGTAGTGTTGATAATCCCCACTAGAAGACTGAGAACAAACAGAACCAATGCTCACACATGCAAAATCTGGTCATTGGTATCTAAGCCAAGCCTGGGCCAAGGCCTTGCAAGAAACACCACTGTCCAGGGCAAACTGTGGATAGTCCATACGGAGAGTGCAGGGGTGTCTCTCCTGATACTGATGGTCATGGTCACTTGAGACTTAGGACTCAAAGTCAAGTAGATCAAGTGGCAAGCGTCATGGGGCCCAGGAAAGGTGTATAACTGGGAACAAGGTTGTCTGAGAGGAACTGGACTGGGGTGGGGTCAGCTGGGGTGTACACCCACTCAAAGACATGACATTAAGTACAACAAAAATCAGAGCAGAGTCACTCACTGGTGACACCCCAGACACACTGTACCCCAAACTCTGGGCTGCTCGTCCCAGACCTTTGACTGTAGGGGTGAGGGATGGATGTGTACACAGATGGACAGTGGCCTAAATGCGGTCTCCTAGACTCTGCCAACCTAGCAAGAAGCATCTCCAATGTCCCTTTTAATTCAGCTAAGGTTCCAGCAAAGACACTGTAAACATGCAAGCTATGCTAGTAGAGTTTCTCGATCGTATGCCTGAATGAGGAATAAGGCAATGGAGCTGACTTTGAGGCCAGGCTCATCCAACTGCAACTACCCAGGCTTGGCCTGGCTCTCTGAGGATTCATTCTGGCCTGACATCCTAGCAATCATGAACTGGAACTTCTGGCTTCTGAATCTGAAGTAAATGCTTGGAATATATAAATCTGAGAGTTGAAATAGGTTTACCCTTTTCAAGTCTCCATCACTTCGGCACTTGGAAGTTTATGTTTACACTGAGGAAGCCTTCTAGGAGATTCTACTTCAGGTTTGTCTTAGTCATTCCTAGGATTCAGGGTGAAAAGTAGCAGATCTGATTGCAGGTGCTCTCTAAGCACCCACTCTTCTCTCTGATATCACACACACTCAAAAGCATCGCTAAACTCAAACTCCTACTGGAAGGAGGACGCTGACTCTCGTTCACTGACGTGCACTGCAGACACACCCGGGCGACCACACCTACAGTGTTCCCCTTATGAGCACAGCCCCGTGGTCCCTTGACCAGCACCTCCTATTGTCAGCAACACGTCATCTCACTAAACTTTATCTTCCTTAGATAGGAACATAGGAACAATTAATTTTTGGTTGCTAAATTTATACACTATCATGAAAACAAACTATCCCTAATTGAGTACGAAAAAGTAGGCTTCCCTGAATTCTGCACACTGCACACAAAACTAGAAAGACAGCAAGAGGAGACACTGGACCGAGACGCAGAAACGCTGCCCAGGAAGCATGTGGAGATCAGCAGGAGCCGGTCCAAGGAGTCTCGAGGCTAAAAAACTAAGACCAAACTAAAATAAGTAATTAATAAGTAATTATCTAAAATTTCAGCTAGAAAGAAATTGATGAGCCTTTGATTTGAGTTCCCATTAAAGCTTGAGCGACTACTCCCGCGGAACTGTCGCGCCTGTCTGCATTATTCACAGCGAATCCTTATGCTAGCTGGGTGAGCCGACTGGGTTCTTCCCATCATTAAATAGTGCTCAGGAAAGTAAGCAGTGCATCTTAATTGGTTAAATACTACAAAATGACCTGTATCATAGAAACAGACACTTTTCATTCAAAGAATATCTCAAAATTGCTATTGCTGAAATAATCAAATTCTACATTAAAATATTACTAACCACCACTACATGCCATAAAAGAATAAATAGAAACCATGGCAGATCGATAGCAGCATCACAAAGCGTCTTCACAGTCGCCCAGGGCTGGAAGAGCTCCCAGCCTCGGGATACACTGGGGAGGCTCGGCGGCTCACGCGTGCTCTGCCTCGTCTTCCACACAAAGGAAGGGCAGTGTGAGTGCAGCTCCCTTTCCTGCATAGCTTTAAAACTGCTCTCAGCACACTGGAGGAATGGAACCAGAATGGCTTTGTCAGATCGGTCCACTGGTCCTTTTGTCAAAGCGTTAAGGAAACAATCAACAATAACTTTAACTGTTTAGACAGAAAAGGAAAATAAGGCTGTGCTTCACACACAAACTTGACACTTCCAAACCACTGGAGAGTTTACTAAAAGTGGAGCCTTCTGGTAGGACTGGAATCTTGGCAGCCCAGACTCTGCTTCTAAGGTTCCGTGTCTCCTCCATCAGAGCCCCGCCGGGCCCTATCCAAACAGCCGTGCTTCGCTGGCCTTTGAGCACGGTGGGACCAGGAACACGTAACGAAACACAAAGAAATCCCAGAAGTGTTAAGGCCCAAGCGGGTGCTCATAGAAAACATACTTCACTTGAACAATACCTTCTAAAGAATCAACTTAAATTCTGATCCTTAAAACTTGAAGCTACTTTGTGGAGCTGACATTCAGTTCAGAGCTTGTAGGGCTGGAAGTGGAGGGAGGGCATGGGCTCCACTGAGCTCTGCTGCAAGGCTGGTGGCTCCTCCTTCCACACACACCCATGGAACTCAACACAATGGTCTGCTTTGTTGTTTTTGTCAAACAAAGGTCTGCTGGTGATGCTTCACAGTGAAACCTCCATCATCACTGAGAATGTTCTAGAAAACATCCTTAAGGACCAAGGCTCTCTCAAAGGCTCACACTCAGGCTTCTCAAAGCTCCACATTCTAGTCAGATGGCCCACGAGACGCCTGCTTGTTTCTGAGGTGCGCCCTCCACCTTCACATGGACTGTACTCCAGTCATACGTTGTGGTTGTCTTTGTTCTTGGTCAACATCTGCAAGTAGACTTCATGAAGTGTACTGAGGAAGCTAGAGTCGTTCTGGAAGAGACGGGAAACAGGGAGACAGTGTCAGCTACCTCTTCAGAACTGACTGTGTTGCTGACAGCTTAGGAGGACAGGAACAGGATTGGTGCAGCTAACTCCCCAAACGCAGACAATGACAGTGACAGTCACCACCCCACCAGGAGCGCGTACCCCGAAAGAGTGGGCTTTCTCCCAGGCAGCCATCTGAATTTGTACTTTGCTGAGATACAAAATTAGAAGCTAAGCTGACCCCCTCCATACCTTTATTAGATGTATCAGTGTGTCCTGGAGCTGAGACTTGCTGAGAATAATGGAAGGCTTTCTCTGACTTTCTGGTGTCCCAACAGTGAGCGGGGAGGGAGAACTTGCTTTCCGCTCTAGGTCTGTGGACCTGGGAACGGTCTGCTGGAACACACTGGGGGACAGCAGGACAGAGGACACTGCTGTGGTTGCTGCAGCAGCCAGCGGGGGGCCCGCCATCTGTGGAGGAACAACAGAGCAGCAGTCACTTCGCACTGCAGCAGGAGCAGGCGTCCAAGTCCACACCAGGGACATGTGACGACAGAGCTAGTATAGCACAAGACTGGCGCAGGGCAGAGCTAAACACTAAACTCTTAGATCCTCGTTTTTCTTTTAGAGAAGGCCTCACTCTGCAGCCTTTGCTACCCTGGAACTTACAATGTAGATGAGACTGGCCTAGAATTCTATCTCCCAAGTGCAGGATTAAAGAGGTGCCCCACACTCCTGGTCTCTTTAAAATCTCTGTGTACTCCACTGTGAGCTCCATGGAGCAGGAACGGAAGCCAGAGGACAGCCTTGGCTTGGCCTTCACTTTCCACCATCTGAACCTGAGGATTCTTATCTGAGCCACTGTGCTTTTCCTTAAGACTTTATGTGAGCCCGAACCTCATAGAGGAGAAAGTGGGAAGTACACCGGAACACAATGCCACAGGAGACCACTTCTTAAATAGAACCCCAGCAGCACAGACACTGAGAGAAACAATTAATAAATGGGACCTCCTGAAACTGAGAAGCTTCTGTAAAGCAAAGGACATGGTCAACAAGACAAAATAACAGCCTACAGAATGGGAAAAGATCTTCACCAACCCCACATCAGACAGAGGGCTGATCTCCAAAATATACAAAGAACTCAAGAAACTGGTCATCAAAAGAACAAATAATCCAATAAAAAAAAGGGGGGGGGGTATAGACCTAGACAGAGAACTCTCAACAGAGTAATCTAAAATGGCTGGAAGACACTTAAGAAAATGTTTAACATTCTTAGCCATCAGAGAAATGCAAATCAAAACAACTCTGAGATTTGATCTTACTTACACCTGTAAGAATGGCCAACATCAAAACCACTGATGACAACTTATGCTGGAGAGGATGTGGGGTATAGGGAACACTTCTGCATTGCTGGTGGGAGTGCAAACCGATACAGCTACTTTGGATTTCAGTATGGCAGTTTCTCAGAAAATTAGGAAACAACATCCATCTCAAGACCCAGTAATACCACTTTTGGGTATATACCCAAAGGATGCTCAATCGTGCCACAAGGACATGTGTTCAACTATGTTCATAGCAGCATTGTTTGTCATAGCCAGAACCTGGAAACAACATAAATGCCCCTCAATTGAAGAATGGATAAGAAATATGTGGCACATTTACACAATGGAGTACTACACAGCAGAGAAAAATAATGACATATTGAAATTTGCGGGCAAATGGATGGATCTAGAAAACATATTGAGTGAGGTAGCCCAGACACAGAAAGACAATTATCACATGTACTCACTGATAAGTGGCTTTTAAACATAAAAGAAAACCAGCCTATAATTTACAATCTAGACAACAAAGAAGACCCTAAGAGAGACATACATGGATCTAATCTACATGGGAAGTAGAAAAAGACAAGATCTCCTGAGTAAATTGAGAGCATGGGGACCATGGGAAAGGATAGGAGGGGAGTGGAGAAAAAATATATAGCTCGATAAAAACAATTAAAAGAAGGAAAAAAAAGGATTTTATGTGTGCTTTTCCATTTGTGTATGGGTGCTTTGCCTGCATGTATGCTTGTGTACCAGAAGAACTAGTGCTCAGCAACTGCTGAGTCAACTCTCCAGCTCTTTGCTTTTGCTATAGAACTGGGCTGGGAGCATCTCCTGATGACCACAAGAGGACAAGCTTTCCTGAAGCAGACAAAGGAGAACTTCTGAATCCAGGAGAGGGTACAGGCTCAGTAACAGGCAAGCAAGTGACACAGTAGAACTGTGTCTTTCAGGGTTGGTGGACAGCACGTGTCAAAACCAGGGCAGTGTTGGAAAGAAGGGGTGAAGTGTGCAAAGCCTAGGAGGCTTTGCCATCAGAAGTGAGGGGCTGTGCAGCACAGCGGTTGTCTGCAGGGACTCTCTGCTTTTCCAGGTCAAGGTTGATATGGTGCCCAGCACCCACCCAGTTACAAATAAGGCTGACGGCCCACCCAATGCTGACCTGCCTGCTGCAGTCAATGCTGACATCTCCGTAGAGTTAACAGAAGGTCTGTAAGGCTCAGCACCTCAGTTCTAGAAGGGACACCTCGACAGGTCAGAGCTTGAGCGCCTCAGCTTTCACTAAGGTGGTAAGAGTGGACTTCACACCAACAGAACCAAAAAATGTTCAATGTGCTCTTCAGGGAAAAGGAAGTCCCAGGGCTAGGGAAATGGTGAAGTGCTTGCCATGTCTGCTTTAGGTCAGCTTGAGAGGACCTGAGTTTGGATCCCCAGAAACTTGTAAAAAAATCTGATGGCTGTGGTGGCCCACCTGCAATCTCAGTGCACAGGAAGTGGGGACAGCAACTTGGTTAGGTTCAACCAGAAGCCCTGGCTCAGTACATAAAGTGGAGAAGAACTAAGGCACACATAAAGTCAGCGCTGGCCCTCCACACATGTATGTGTACACACACACACACACACACACACACACACACACACACACACACACACACACACACGGTGGGATCCTTACCGGGACGGCGCTGGGCAACACCTTAGGCTGGGCAAATACTTCAGGATCCTGGTTTTGCTGCATAGACTGAAATGTTTAATGGAAAAGAACAGACAGTGGTGATAAATAATACTTATCAACAAGGAATGGTTCAGAGGCTGAGAGAAACTTCTTGGCAATGCAACCAAGGACTCCTCTCCACCACGAGAGCTTTGGGCTGAGGACCCGTGGAGTCCCCTGGGAAGATGCACTGGCAGAACCTTTCAGGTGGCTCTAAGAAGTGTGGTGGGGCTGAACTCAGGGCTTGCGAGTCAGGCAGACTGTACTAGTGACCACAGCCTCAGTTCTGGGGTTTGTATGTCTAGAGTGCAAGCTGGCCTTGAACTTACATTCTTCCTGCCTCAGCCTCTTAAGCAGCTGCAAGTTTACTTTTTCTTTGCAAAAGCAAGATCTTAAAATCAGTTATTCCCATCTAAGTGAGTATTTACACATATGTAAGTGTTTCTGCCAGGCAGCATGCAAGAGTGTTGTGCCGTCTTTTAGGGCTGATCGTGGAGAAGGCACCGCCTGAGCTTCCAGATTAACTGAGTCTTGGGACAGACCCTTTTCCTCTGCATCAGAAACCAAAGTAAACTTCCTTCCCTAGGCTTCTTCTGGTATTTTATCACAGCAAAGGAAAAGAGCAGGATCCTACCTCCCGACACAACCCTGCCCCGAGAGCAGACTGCTCCTTCTGGTGGATGCAGTCAGCAGTCACAGAGCAGTCACTCCACTCCCTTCCGGCTGTGGCCAGGCACCACTCACACAAACTCGGCTCCTTTCCCCTCTACACCACTCTACCATGAAGCCTCACTGACTGGACATTTAAAAAAAAAAACCTTGTCCACACTGCCCAACACAGGTCCCTACTGCTCAGGCCCAAGTGACTGTCAGCTTATTCTGTAACGAGTGGTCTGACTCCTGTTTCTGCCATTTCCAACAAGGCATATTTCATTCAGAATGTTTCAGTGCCTTCCAAGGTCTGAGAACAAAACTCAACTCCTTAACTTACAATTTATTCATCTCCCAATGCTAACTCCCCCAGGTTTGTTCCTATAGCAAATTCAGCTACTACTGACCATGGGCAGGGGTGGGGGAGGCTAGTGTACAAAACAACACACACACACACACACACACACACACACACACACACACACACACACAAAGTGTGTCACATCACTTAAAACCAAGGCTCTTGCAGTTTAATCCCTTCACTCCTTCCTGCATTACCTGAAGGGCTGGAGCAAGCACCATGTTGCTCAGGGAGGCTGAGGTTGCTGCTCTTGCTGCTGCTGTCTTAGAGGGAGGCTCTATGAAGCTCTCAGGGGTGGCCAGCTGGCCAGCTGCTGAAGAAAAGTTGGGTGCCATTGCACCTTTTCCAAGTGGCTGTGCCTGTATTTGGTCATGCTGTGGGGTCAACCTGAGTTTCTGGAGCAGATCAACGCTTGGGAGGGGTGTGCCAGCTGTGCTCGACAGGCTCCCTGGGGCTCTGAAGGGGCTCTGGCTAGCAATCAGACTGCTGTGGCTGAGCTCAGGGACTGGCTGGTTCAGGAGTGGAGACTTCTGTCGAGGTGTGGTCTTCACTGCTTGCATTAAGGTACTATTCCGAGGTAAGTGAGGAAGCTGTGTGGCAGAAGCTTCAGCTGGCAGAGTGGGACTGAGGACAGGGCTTAGCGGGATGGTGTAGCTTGGGGCATGCTTTTCACCCGCCTGTGCAATGGAGGCAGGAGTGATGAGCACCGGGGCGGTGGCTTCAGGCTGGACTGTGTGGCGAGCGCCAGAATGGACACCCAGGTTTTCAGACTGAGGTGCTCCCCCTGACTGCTCGAAGGAAAATGGGAGGAATGAACTGGGCTCTTTCTGCGCTGTATCTCCGGGCAGCTTCTCCACGTCTTCTGACTCTAGACCCACGACTGCTGGCTGCTCCTTTGGCAATGAGGTTCCAAACAACTCTTCTACTGTCAGATGCTTGTGCCCAGATGAAGCAGACTAAAAAGTAAAATCAAACAACACAATGGAAGAACTCTCTGTGAACAACTGTAACCAAAATTCTTTTTCATTACATAGAAATATGTAGAAGCAAGGAGAAAAAAATGCCTGGGGTAACCTAGGATGCAGAAGGATTCTGCAGCGCCTACCAAAGGCTCTCCAGGTCAAGGATAGAAATCTGCTTCTAACAAAGTCTGTACTGTGGAGTTTCAGGCAATAGTTTAGCTTACTTGTTCCCCTGGTGAACTTAGCTACACTTAAGGGGCACTGGTATCACAACAAAGCTCCCTGTGCTTAAGTGCCCATTGTTACTGACATACCGGGACATGATCCCAGCAAGAAAGGGGACAAAAGTCTAAGAAATTAATTTTTACTGTTCCTCACAAAAAGCTAGCACTGAACTGCAGGAACCTAAATACCAGAAACAATCTCACCCATATTATGAGGCCTTTGCTGCTCCGTGCCCTCAAATGTCAGGGACCCATCCATCCACTGAAGACTGGAGCTAGGGGAGGGGCTCGGTGGGGAACCTGCTCCAGCATGTGTGTGTGCAGAGGGTATTCTTTATTCCTCTTTTTGCTGTGCTCTTAAGGTTAAAGTGAGATTCTGAATCTGGAGTGGTTTTATTTTATTTTGAGACAAGGTTTCTCTACCGCCCTGACTGTCCTGGAACTCACTATGCAGACCAGGCTGGCCTCGAACTCTGAAAGATCTCTTACACAGTGAGGCTATATCAAAATGTCTTTTTAAATTGTAGAAGTAAAAAGGAATAATAATAATTCACATGGCTCGATTTCCTCATACTTTTACTTCTCTAGAGCCCAAATTCTAAATAAAAATTATCAAGGTTAAATTCTTGAGTACTAACTGGAAAATTTACAGAATTGTAAAGATAAAAATTACATAACCAATCACATAACCATATGTGATAATTATTTCACAGTTTTGCTACCAAGCTATGTACACATCAGATCTTGGGTCATTTATACTCTTTGGGGGATATATCCAGGCGGGCCTTGAGTTTTCAACAATCATGTTTCAGCTTCCTGATTGCTCAATGTCCAGCAATTAAAAAAATTCTTTATGATAAAAAAAATGGTTCAAGATTGTGTAATAAGAACTGCCCGTAACCCTGGATGGCGAGTGGAGGTAGGAGAATTTGTCTGAATTTAAGGTAAGCCTAGCCTGCACAGTGTGTTCCACACTGGACCAAAACTAAGACCAAATCAAATAAAACAATTCCAACCAATGTCCTTACCACTGAGCTGGGAGTGGAGCAGAGCTGTACACTAGAAGCCAGGGGACAGTGGGGAGGAGGAGAGGTCTAAAGGTACCTCAGACACCTAATGCGTTCTCAGCTAGATGAAACTATCCTCTAGGATCTAATCCAATCCAGCCCAAGTTAACTTAGACAAAACCAAAGGAAAGTAATGGAAAACAATATTCATATTCATTAATGCAAATTAATGTAGATTATAAAATCATACTGTTATGTATATGCAGCACATTTAGATCTATTTTGGAAAATGAAGTATTAGGGCTACTCTGCAGAAAGTTCAGGTAAGAAGTCATATTTCTATGTTAAAAAATAGGAATTAAATCATATGAAAAAAAACTAAACAAACCACACCAGAGAAATATTACCAAGAGAACTTAACAAGTGTATTATGAAATTGAAATGCATTTTTTGTGAGCTGTATTTGTGGTATACAGACAAGTTCATGTGGTATACACACGTAGGTAACGTGCATGTTTGTGGAGGACACAAGTCAATGTCCAATGTCGTCGCCTAGGAACCAGGACTCACCATTCAGCTAGAGCGGCTGCCCCGTGAGCTCTAGAAGCCTGTCTCTGTCTGCCTCCTCAGTGCACCAGCAAGCTCAGCTTTTGTGTGGATGCTGGGACCCACACTCTGGCCTTCATGCTTGCATGGCCAGCACTGCACTGACTTAAATCCCCCTTAGCAGCCCTCATGAAATGGGATTCAATACCAAGGTTTGGCAGCATCATCTCTACCCAGCACTAGATGGCAGTGTTACTAAACAGATGGTCTTTCTGTGTAGGGGCAGAGGAAGGATTTATAATTGTTTTAGACAATCACACAGCTTTTGACAAAATCCAAACCTCAATATTTTATAATTCCTTGGTTGTAGCTGAAAAAAAGATATAGTTTTACTTTTTTTTGTTTGTTTGTTTTTTCGAGACAGGGTTTCTCTGTAGCTTTTGGTTCCTGTCCTGGAACTAGCTCTTGTAGACCAGGCTGGTCTCGAACTCACAGAGATCTGCCTGCCTCTGCCTCCCGAGCGCTGGGATTAAAGGCGTGCGCCACTACCGCCTTTACTTTATTTCATGTTTTTGAGACAAAGTCTTGCTATACAGCTTACACAGCCTTCACATTTGGGAGTTTCCTGCTCAGTTTTGGGCTTCTAAGCCCGGTGCGAGGCAGGGGTGGGGTCACAGGGACTTACTGGCTAGTCTAGTCAGCCATGCGAGCTAAGGAGAAACTGCTTACAACATAAAATGAGCCAGGTGGTGGTGCGTATCTTTGATTCTAGTGTGCAAGAGGCAGAAACAGGAGGATCTCTGTGAGTTTGAGGCCAGTCTGCGAGTTCCAGGACAGCCAGGGCTACACAAAGAAACCCTGTCTCCAAAAACCAAACAACAAAACAAAACAATAAAATAAAAAGGTAGGTGGGGTCTAAAGAATGGCATTTGAGGTGGCTGTGCCCTCCAAATGCACACAGGTCAGAGTGCTGTAACGAGGCAGGGACTAGGTGGGCAAGGAGATAATAGAATTGTTGGCACAGGTAGATGCCAGGTCGAGTCTTGTGGGCCATTGCTATGAGACAGGACCCCATGGGAAGCTGTAAAAGCAGAGGCACGAACGCTAGGCTTTAGCAGCTCATTCCGCTCGTCTGGCTGAGCACAGAGAAAGGAAGCAGTGTCAAGAACAAAAGCCAGGGGACTAGAAAGGAGGCTGCTGCACAGTCCAGATCAGAGTTTCATGGGCCTGGGGAAGGAACTGGGGACATGTCATTATGATGTCACACATATGCTCTGACAGACAAGTGATGAACCAAGCTTGCCCAGTGGTTCAAATCCTAAAATGTCACTGCTTTGTTACTTTGACAAGGCTAGGGCTTTAGCTGTACAAACCTTATCTTGTAACCCAGAGGGTGTCTCTTCTAGAGTCTCGGTGCTTCCCAGATTGGAGAGCTGAGTGCTTGGCTGTAACCCAGGGCTGGAGATATTTGAGCCGCCCATCTGATTCTTGGAAAAGAATTAAAAGAAAAAGTCTATCATCTGAAAAAGGACTGCTGTCTAAAATTTGGTTTACATTTGAAGTTATCAAAAAATTCCTTAATTAAAAAATAAGCAAAAAAACCTCATAATGTTTCAATCAATTCTTATAACTTCTATAAAATTTCTATAAAGTGAAGAATCTATGTCTATATATGGTAGCTCTAACCATTTTGGTTTTAATCACTCATTTTAAGAAAAAGATATAATTTTTCTACCAGATTTTTCCATAACTTAAGTTACATAGGACACCTTTAACTGTTGGGAGCCACAGCTCAACCTGCATGCCCATCTCTGACAGCCCGCTGAGATCATGCCCCTGAGCACTCCCAGAAACCGGCAGTTTGTTCTCTGCCATGGCTTTGTCTTTTAAAAGCGCTACCTAAGGTAGAATGGAATACAAGCACAGCACTGGCTTCTGACACACGGCATAATGCCTTTAAGGTTCATGCAAGCTAATTTATAACACCAACAGCTCGTTTCTTTTCAAATGCCAAGCATACAACATCTGGATTATTTTCACCTTTAAAGATTTTTATTGTATGTGCATGAGTGTTTTGTCTACATGTATGTACGTGCACTGTATGCGGGGAGGTCAGAATGGGGCACTGGATCTCCTGGAGCTGGAGTTAAAGATGATGTGAACTGTCGGTCCTGGGAACTGAACCAGCTGCTCTTCTGTAAGAGCAACAGGCGCTCTTGACCACTGAACCATCTCTCCAGCACACGTTCAATCTCTAAAAGCTATCTGTCTATGTGTAGTAATCATGTGTGTGGACATGGGTGAGCACCTGTGCAGAAGGAAACCAGAGGAGGATCTCGGGTCACTCCCTCTCACAATGAACCTGGGCTCACTCTCGTCTCACTGTTTTGGCCAAACAGGTTGGCCAGCAAATCCTTAATTTTTAAGCCAAAAATCTGAAGCCTCTGTTCCTCCACCCCACCTGTACCTGTTGAGGGTACAGGTTGACAAGGCATGCATTTTTATGGGGGTGATGGGAATCAAGCATTGATCCTCACACTGTACACTAAACTGTTTGACACTGAAAAATCTCCCAGTCAGTCATGAACATAGCTTGAATAACTGTGCAGACAAGTTTCATCTCACTAGAGTAGATACCTAGGCAAAGACAAATCAGGGTATAATTGGCAAATATTGTTTTCTTCTAAAAGTTTCCCTCCCTCCCTCCCTCCCTCCCTCCCTCCCTCCCTCCCCTCTCTCTCTTGAGATAGTCTTGCTATGCATTTCAGACTGATTTTGAATTCATGGTCTTTGCTTTAGTCTCCTGACGTTCTGAGATTACAGGTGTGACAACCACACTTGACTTAGTTTTTTCTTGACATGTGGATTTTGTGTGCAAATGTGTGCATATGAAGGCTGGGGTTGAAGCTGGATGTCCTCAGTCACTCTTTCCTTTATCGAGACAGGTGTCACGCTCACAGACTCTGCTATACTGGACAGCCACCAAGTCGCAGAGATCCTCTAGTCTCTGCCTCCCCAGCACTGTCCTGAACCCCACAGCTGGGGGTCCTGCTCAGGTCCTCATGCTTGCGTAACAAGCATGTACTGCCACCCTTCCAGAACTCAGGGATCAGCCTGATGTTTCTTTCCATTTAGATGTACAAACCAGTCTGAGCTGAATTTTGAATTAGATGCTATAGTTTGGTTAAAACTATACGGACACCCCAATCCATTTCAATACCACTTAAATTTGCACTTGCTAAAAGTGATGTTGCACCAGGCATGGTGGTGCACCCCTTTGATTCCAGCACTCACAAGCAGGCAGATTTCTGTGAGCTCGAGGCCAACCTGGCTTACAAAGCAAGTTCCAGGACAACCAAGGATGTTACACAGAGAAACCCTGTCTTAAATGACCAAAGCCCAAAAAAAAAAAAAAAAAAAAAAAAAGTGATACTGCAAGTGAAAATATTTTTTGCAAATGGTCGGAAATAGAAAACACTATCCTGAGTGAGGTAAGCCAGACCCAAAAAGAGGAACATGGGATGTACTCACTCATAATTGATTTCTAGCCATAAATAAAGGACATTGAACCTATAATTCGTCATTCTAGAGAAGCTAAATAAGAAGGTGAACCCAAAGAAAAACATATAGTCATCCTCCTGGATATTAACCTTCATCAGGCGAAGAAAGGAGACAGAGACAGAGACCCACACTGGAGCATCGGACTGAAACCCCAAGGTCCAAATCAGGAGCAGAAGGAGAGAGAGCACGAGCAAGGAACTCAGGACCGCGAGGGGTGCACCCACACACTGAGACAATGGGGATGGTCTATTGGGAACTTACCAAGGCCAGCTGGACTGGGTCTGAAAAAACCTGGGATAAAACCGGACTCGCTGAACATAGAGGACAATAAGGACTGCTGAGAAGTCAAGAACAATGGAACTGGGTTTTGATCCTACTGCATGTACTGGCTTTGTGGGAGCCTAGGCTGTATGGATGTTCACCTTACTAGACCTGGAAGGAGGTGGGAGGTCCTTGGACTCCCCACAGGCCAGGGAACCTTGACTGCTCTTCGGGCTGATGAGAGAGGGGACTTGAGGGGGGGGGGGGAACTTGGCGGGGGGGCGGAGGAGGGAAATGGGAGGCAGTGGAGGGGAGGAGGCAGAAATCTTTAATAAATAAATTAAAAAAAAAAAGAATCTTTGGTTGGTCCTAGGTTCAAATCTTAATACTGAAAAATAAACACAAGGCAATGTAACATACACAAGAATCCTTAAAGATGACCACTGATGGACATGCAGTTATGATGTTTTGGAAACCTAAGTCACAGTTTAGAGATTTGTTCCAGCTTTTGTTAAGTACTGTCTATGTCAGGATAACAATAAAAACAAACAGCAAAACAAGAAACATCTCTAAACTTCACCACGCAACAGAACAATACTAACAAGAAAAATAAAAGTTAATTTTCTTGATATTATACTTTTCAGAAACATGCTCAACCGAGGACTAGGGACTCAAATATTAACTGAATAGATAGAATGTTGCTTTTCTCCTATTCAAATGATAATTCTTATATTATTTCAGAACATCATTTTTTTTTTTTTAAAAGACAGAGTCCCTTCAGACTAGCCTGAAACTTACTAAGTAACTAAAGCTGGTCTTGAACCCTGACCTTCAGTCTCTGCCTTCTTGGGATCATAGGCATGTGTTACTTACTACGCCTAGTTTCAGAACACAATCAACCCATGTCACCCATCTGAGTTAAGGTGAAAAGGATCTGTAAAAGGCCATAAAATATTTTACTCTACCAGGGTCTTCAAAAGTCACTCAGGAACATAATGCTGTCCCTAAGAACACTTCAAAGCAGGGATAATGCTCAGACACACGGGCACCTCGTGGGCACCGTAGTAGCCGATCTGAGGCACTTCAGGGCGTGGCACCTGTATGAGTCTTTGTTCAAGGTCCATTTTCTGTGTTGATGATGGCCACCAGCCATAAAATTTAGTAGGAGATATGTCCAATCACATACAAATTTGTTGGAGGATAATAATATCTCACAAAATCTTTGAGGAGGTTCAAAATGGGTTGTAGTGGCCCATGCCTATAGTTATAACACTTGGGGACCAGAAGCAGAAGTCCAAGGTCTTCCTTGAGTATACAATGAATCTGGAGCCTCACCTAACGAAAATCTTCTAATCTACTAATTCTATTTCAAGTAATTAATTTTAGGAGAAGATTAATGTGATATTTGGTGATTTAGTTATGGGTTTGTATTGCTGAGGTCTTAAGAACAAGATTTAAGGCAGGCAGTGGTGGCTCACATCTTTAATTCCAGCACTCGGGAGGCAGAGGCAGGCAGATTCTCTATTGAGTTCTACGCCAGCCTGGTCTACAGAGCAAGGCTACACAGAGAAACCCTATCTTGAAAGACCAAAAAGGAATGAAGAGAAATCTAGGGTATTATTTATGCAAAGTTCCAGTTGGGAGTGGTAGTGCACTCCTTTAATCCCAGCACTCAGGAGGCTTAGGAAGGCAGATCTCTGTGAGTTCGAGGCCAGCCTGGTCTATAGAGTAAATTTTTAGGATAGCCATGACTACACAGAGAAACTCTGTCTTGAAAAACAAACAAAAAAATCCTAACATACATAAACTACACACTTGGACAGAATTTTGGAAGGATACAAGAATTATCACTGATTATTTCTAGCTGGCAGAATTACTACAGCCCCTTCCTTTTGTTTACTACTTGTTGAACATAAAACTTTCTACAGCATTATGGTATTCCTGGGAAAAATAATGGTATTCCTACACTTAAGAACAATTAAAAATACTGTTCTTAAACTTTTTTTCCCACAAAACTTGGAAAAAAGAATCAAAATCTAGGATTATGTCCTGTGGCTAGAAGCAATGCAAACTGGGCTAGCTGTAAAGTCAGTGGCTTTAGCTGTCTTTCATTACATG
This sequence comes from Alexandromys fortis, assembly GCF_014885135.2. NCBI lineage: Eukaryota > Metazoa > Chordata > Mammalia > Rodentia > Cricetidae > Alexandromys > Alexandromys fortis. Next base: position 2,556,879 of record NW_026067980.1, read on the forward strand.
AACTATTTGTACCGCTGTGGCAGTGTACAGCATGATTTCAACAGTCAGGAGGCCGAGTCAGGAGGATCACTTGTTTGAGTGAGTCTGAGACCCTCCAAAAGGGGGTGGGGGGAGGAAGAGATGATTATCTTATATAAACTGTCTGAACAGGGAAGATTTAGAATTGAAAGTGAATCTCATTAAACCTGAGGCCTTGCCTATCCTTCCTGCCCTTGGCTGCCACTCTCTTAAATCCACCAAGAAGACACAGAGAGACCGTCTGCCTATATGCTGCCGGGGAAGAGTCATCCACACACTAAGATCCAGAGCCATTTCTAATGGCAGCTCCATATGTCAAAACAGGCAAACAAGGCAGAAAGCAGAGCTTTTATTAAGGAAGCTCTGCTTATTTATAGGCTTTAAAAACAAAAAGAAAACTCTATAAGTAAAATGTTAAAGATTTAGCAAATCTTCAAGCATTTCATTTGAATTTAACTTTGCATAACATCTTATGTATTCCAGCATTTTTTTTAATAGAATGATTTGCTTTTGTAGTAGTTAAAAATAGAAACCTTATCAGATTTTCAGATCGTGCACTTGACACTAGCGTTTCTAGTGTCTAGGGGTTGGGTGCAGTAGTGGAGAGCATGCTCAACTCCAGGAAAAGTGCTAAAACATTTAAAAAAGAAGACTTCTTTCCTTTTGTGGTTTCTCAGCCGGAGATGTAAGCCACGGCCACTTCTCGCAACATCTGTCCTACTCAGGCAGTAATGATCAACACCCATGAACACAGACAGCTAACGAGAACTGCAAAGGTAGTATGAGACGAGATCTATGGACCAAGCCGTTTTTAACAAAAACAAACCTCAAATTTTATTTTTTTTTTTAACAATCATGATTTAGCCAGTTGGTGGTGGTGCATGCCTTTAATTCCAGCACATGGGAGGCAGAGCCTGGTGGATCTCTGAGTTAGAGGACAGCCTGGTCTACAGAGTTCCAGGACAGTCAGGGCTACAAATAGAAATGTTGTCTTGAAAAAGTAAAACCTAAGCCAAAAGAAAAACAAAACAAAACAAAACAAAACAAAAGTAAAACTAATTAGACAGTCAGATTGATGGCACACACCTTTAAACCTAGCACTGGAAGGCAAAGGTAGGTGGATCTCTGGGAGTTCAAGGACAGTCCTTCCCAGTCACAACTAAGCAGTGAGACCCGGTGGGGGGGGGGGAACCAAAACAAAAAACAACTAGGAGACAAAATATTCCCAAATCACCTCCCCCAACGCCCCCCCCAAAAAGAGAAAAAAGTCACACCTCCAAACAAACGAGATAGATAACACCGAATTTCAGAAAAGTGTCACATTTGAGCAAAATTCCAAATGATGGGCTCAATTACAGAACACAAACGTGCCATTTACTATTAAGGGGCACAAATTACCAGACTGTTTTCAAAAATCCACATAAATCCCCAAGGTCTTCTAGCACTGAACAGGACTGCAGGGGTGAGGAGGCGCTGTGACGCTTTCCCTGAGATACCCGCTGAGCACCAGCCTCCACCCTCCACGACCATTTTCTCCCACAGTAATGCTATGATGACCACAGGAACAGAGAACGAATTGTGTGATCCCTCCCTAACCACGCACTCTGAGAGAAGTGGACTGTCCTCAGTCTGTTAGGTTTGATCTTGTAGACCCTGTTCTTTTCTAAACTGAGGACTGCTGCGGGCTCTGGAGTGACTCTGCCCATCTCTGAGACTCCAGCAGGATGCTCTCTCTCCTTTGGTATTCCCTGGTCAGCACCCAGAGAGCCTTACCCTCTCATACTCATCCTTGGCTCTGCTAAGCATCTCCAGGATGTCGATGGGCCTCTGGTCGCTGCAGCCATTGGCTTGGCTGGGACTCTGTTTGTCTCGAGCAGCCTGCTGGGATCGCCGTGTCTCCTCTTCTACCACACTATAGGAGGAGAAACAGGTTTCAGAAAGACCACTTCACACAACTGGACTCTGGGACTCTCTTGTCGACTTTCCAAGTAAGAGTGTCACAAGACATTGTCCTTGCAATAGATAAAGAACCTTGGTTACCTCATTCCAGAAAATATACGACTTAACCATGTCACCATCTTAGTCACAACAGTGAACAGCCTCTTACCTTAAATAGACAAAAATAGAACCCCTTTCTGGAGCTGGTAAAAATGGGTCCATTAAGAAATCCGTTCAAGCATCTCCTTTTCTCCCACAAGTAACTCAAAAGTCAGTAGGAGTAAGTGATGAATGGACATTACTAAGACATGGAAAACCGAGCAGGATACTGTGAACTAGCCTTGAAAATGGCTGTTGGTGAATTCTCTACAAGCAGACAAAAGGCTCTGTGCTGAACGGGTGACCAAACTCAGGGTAGTTATGGGTATGTATTATATTTTATTGGCACTATTTAATTCTTCATTTATGTTCCGAAGGCAAAAGTCTCAAGTTAAGAATGCCACGGACAGGGGGCTGGAGAGATGGCTCAGAGGTTAAGAGCACTGGCTGCTCTTCCAGAGGTCCTGAGTTCAATTCCCAGCAACCACATGGTGGCTCATAACCATCTGTAATGAGATCTGGCGCCCTCCTCAGGCGTGCGGGTATACATCGAGGCAGAATGTTGTATACATAATAAATAAATCTTAAAAAAAAAAAAAGAATGCCACGGACAGGGTTGGGGTCTTCAACTCTTTTTACAGGCTTACATTTTAAATAACACCCTTGCTCCTCCTTGCATCCTCCACCAAAGAAAAGGTTTGAAGTCACTGAGCAATTTCAGTAAAATTGTTAGGAACTAAAGGCAGGATGGGGACCACATGGGTACTTTATTTCCTGTATAAATTTTAATAATGCAACTAATTTAAAAATACATTCAGATTTCAGTCACAAACTACAATGACTAGGCCTTCCTGCTATGAAATTTTATAAATGCAAGTCCCATGTGGCAGTGTTAATTGAGATCTCACAGGCAATGAGTCAAACAACTCAGTAGCAAAAGGCTCATTTTGAAAGGACACGAGAAACAGAAATAACACGAGCAACAGAAACAAGGCTACATTACTCAGTGTCAGTTAGGACAGCCTGCCCAAGACTCCCATGTGAGACACAGCAATGACAGTCATCATTTCACACTAGGTTAAACAATACTGCGTCTTAAAAAGATGGCAGAGCTAAGCAAGACTAGAGACATAGCTCAGTTGCTATGCAAATCATGCTTTGCAAGCCAGTTGGAGCTTCAGAACTTACATAAAAAAGATGGGAGCTGCCGGGTGGTGGTGGTGAACAACCTTTAATCCCAGCACTCCGGAGGCAGAGGTAGGGGAACTTCTGTGAGGCCAGCCTACTCTACAGCGCGAGTTCCAGGACAGGCTCCAAAGCTACACAGAGAAACCATGTCTTGAAAAAACCAATAATAAATAAATAAAACCCAAAACCAACCAAACAAACAAAAAGCCGGGAGCTGGTTCAGTTGGTAAAGTATTCGCTGTGAAGACATTAGCTTTGGGATCTTCAGCACCCATTTAGAAACCAGGTGCAGCAGTGTGCACTTGGAATTGGAATCTAATTGGGGGGAAAGTGGAGACAAGACAGACCAGACCCTGGAATTCACTGGCCAATCAATCTACCTGAGTCAGTGAGGGACAGGTTCAGTGAGAAACTGTCTCAAAAGGTAAGGTGGAGGATAGAGATAACACCTGCTTGACATTAACTCCTGGCTTCTACCTACATGTGCACACACATACATGTACACTCACATTCAGACACAAATACACAAAACAAAGTGATGGTGCATGTGTAACCCCACAGCAGGAAATTAGAGGCAGGTAGTTTCTCTGGGACTCACTGGCTAGCTAACCTAGCTTGTGTGGTGGGTTCCAGGCCAGTGAGACCTCAAACTCAAGAGATCCATCTGCCTCTGCTTTTCGAGGTTTCATTCTTAGCCTGTGCTTAGTTTGCCTGTCTTGTGCGTATAGATAAGACGTAAGCTCTCAGGTGGGCATAATGGTGTACATGTTTACTCCTAGTACTCACCTGGGAGGCAGAGAAAGGTGGATCTCTGAGTTCGAGGACAGCCTGTGTTACATAGTTAAGTTCCAGGACAGCCAGGACAGATAGAGAGACTATCTTAGGGTTCCTATTGCTGTGATAAAATACCATGACCAAAGCAAACTAGGGAGAAGAGGGTTTACTGTGCTTATTTTTCCACATCACTGTTCATCACTGAAGGAAGTCAGGACAGGAACCTGGAGACAGAGCTGATGCAGAGCCCATGGAGGAGTGCTGCTTACTGGCTCACCCCAATGCTTGCTCAGCCTTGCATCTTTGTTTTGTTTTGTTTTCGAAATACAGTTTCTCTGTAGCTTTGAAGACTGTTCCAGTGCTAGTTCTTGTAGACCAGGCTGATCTTGAATTCACAAGGATCTGCTAGCTACTGCCTGGCTTCAGCCTGCTTTCTTATAGAACCGGGTACCAGATGGGTGTGGTGCACGCCTTTAATCCCAGCACTTGGGAGGCAGAGACAGAAGGATCTTCCTGCATTCAAGACCAGCAAATTCCAGGGCAGTCAGGACTATATAAAGAAACCCTATTTTGAAAACCAAAACCAAACAAACAAAAAAATCCAACCCAAACCATGTCCCCCCTCCAAAAAAAAAAAAAAAAAAAAAAAACAACAACCCAAAGAGAACAACCCAAACCAGGACCACCCAGGGAGAATCCCATCCACAATGGGCCCGGCCCTCCCCCATCAATCCCTAATTAAGAAAATGGCCTACAGCTTGAATTTACTAGGTATTTTCTCACCTCTCTGATGATTCTAGCTTGTTATCAAGTTGACATAAAAGTAGCAAGCACAGAGACCCTGTGTCAAAAACAAAACAACAAAACCCAAACCCCAAAGACCCCAAACAAAACCTAAACAAAAACAAAAGGCACTCTAGTGCCACGCCTGTCTGCTCCCATGCTCCTCGCTGTGATGTCACAGATCTAGCCTTAGAAGCCCTAAGCCCCAGTAAATGTGTTTCTACTGTAAGCTGTCTTCACTATGAGGTTTCTCTTCAACAATGAAAAGTAAGTGAGGCACCCTTGCTCCTCTCCCTTCTCAAACTCCAAAAGCATGCACCTAAGATAGTAAGATCAAGACTAAAACACACTTTCACAATCTCTCCAAAGTCTATACAGTCATTTCTGAGCAAAGAGTTAAAGGGTTCTTTCTTTGTTTTGTTTTTTTGAAGGGGGAGGTTCAAGACAGAATTTCTGTGTAACAGTCCTGGCTGTCCTGGAACTGATCTGCCTGTCTCTGTCTCCTGAGTGCAGGAATTAAAGGCATGTGCCATCATGTCTTGCTTCAACATTCTAAGTTTTAAGGTTAAGTTTAGAATTTTGTCTTTGACCAAAGACTGCATCTGAATTTTAGATCTAGTATAGGTTTAGGTAGTCACTCAATTTCCCATATGGCCTCTCAGCTTTAAGTTAAAAGATTTTTATTATATTGTAGCTATCAGAGAAGTTTCAAGGACTGTACCTGACAGACTGTGAACTGACAGACTTGCTTTGTTTATTTTGGTGCCAGAAACTAAACCCAGGGCCTGCCTACATCTTTGCCAATGACCTTCATCTTTAGCCCAAATTCACTTGTTTAAATGTGCAAGATGCCAACGTTTTAGTAGCATTAGTCAGTGGGGTGATAGTCCGACCTACACAGAGAACAGAGGTACATGCAGGCAGACAGACAACAATGAAAGACGTTTTTGTCCCCCACCCCCCTCCTTTTTCTTCAATCTTTGGTGACCAGGGTCATTTCTCCAGTTAGTGGCACCATTTGTGAGGCATTCTCTTCAGATATAAATAGGCCAAACCCTCAAAAAGTCACTATCAACTGGGCACCCTTTCGTCACTGTTTTGGGACACAAAGTTTCCCTCCTCCCATAGCTGAGATGTGCTGTCATCTAGGCTGACTGTAAACTCACAACCCTTCCCTCGGCACTGGGAAGCTGCACAGACAGCTGTAAGTACTCCCTTTAATTCCCTTTGCTAGTTCCCGATCTATTTCCAGGATCAATGCTGTCTTTTCAGATGGGCCTTCTGTCTTCAGCTCCAAAACCCACTAAGGTTAGTATCTGGAGTGCCTCCGAGGCCCTCAGAAGAAACGTCAGTAGTTGTTAGAGCTCAGACAGACTCTCTCATTTGGGACTAAATACTCTAAATTGACAGGAGAAAATATAAATGTATTAATATATTCCAAAGTTTAAATACACCTGCCACCTTTACAAAATAGCAAGCTACCAAATAAATGCCTTGGTTGAGATCATGAGGCAGGGCCCCAGGATCTCAGAGCTAGCATGTCCTCTGCCCATGCTAGCCCATGCTCCTGACCTATATCATACCCACAAGCAGGAGCAGAATAAATCTTTGCCTCTATAAACTATGAATGCCATTATTGAAAAGTAGTATAACTTTACAGAAAAAGTATTTTAAAAGGAAGTGTTTCTAGAAAGCCAACACTCCCTCTAGTAAGACTGTCAGTTCATAGGCAGCAAAGCCCTCCAAGGTGCAACCAGCAGTGAGCACAACAGGTCTGTCCTGCAAGCTCACAGCGGAGCAGACGACAGAACATAGTGGATAAGCATTCAACCAGGCCACACCAGTAGTCCTGGGTTATAACTTGAACTTTGTATGTGTACCTTCTAATGACATGTAAACATGCCTAGAATTGAGGCTACTAGGCTATTATACTTTCAGGATGATTAATTAACATAGTTAAAAAAATCAAGACTATTTCCCTCCAAATACACAGTCACAAATCTTGAAGAGAGTTAACAGAATTTGGATTTGGCAGAACTAAGAGTTCACTGCCAATTCAAGCAAAAACTAAAGAGGACATATGCCAACATATGTCAGAACACATCGCTCACTGCACGCTTTCCTCTAGTTCTGAATCATCCCACACCCCATCTAGTACTATAGTGTCCTGGGTTCCCAGAATTCAGATGGGCAGTCTTGCACTATGGTCACTCAAGAAGTGGCTTCTACAGGCTAGCACAAGGACAAGAAGCCATCCTTTGGATCATTAATTCAACGGAAATTATTTTCCAGATTTCAAGACTATGAGTTTTAAATATCTTTTGGAAAACAAACTGTAGATCAGGACTTGTTAAACCCAGCCTGTGCTCAAACCAAGTTCATCTACAGAATACGTGATCTGTATCAAGGTACCGAACACAGTACCACTCATTACAGTCTAGACTGGCATAGTCATTGTATATGGTGGTCAGGCTGTTTCCTGATGTACCTGATGTTCTCTGCCAGGCAATCTGGCAGCAGTAAGCACAGCTAAGTATCTGCTCAACTGAACCGTCTGTAGGACTGGATACAATGGATAAATGCTACAAAGGAAACTTTCAAATCCTGAAAAAATGGTATTGACATCAAATCATCAAACAATTACATTTGTAGATAACAATCACACACATAAATCTAATGTGTACACAACACAGATGAAAAGGGAACAGACATTTAAATACACAGGGATCAGTAGTATTATATGTAATTTTTAGAAAAAAATCTGCCTTTGTCACACTTTTGGCAGTAAAAGGAAATGAACTAGTATGTTAGTGCTGAAGAGATGTTGGGATCAGAGTAATGTTTTATCTTTCATTAATCTATGGAATATATATACTTACTCAGCCATGAGTTTTGCTATGCGGTGGCAGTCATTCTTGTCATAAAACCAGATACTGTATATTGACACTTGTAAAACAAAGAGAAAAAAAGAGATAAGCATAAAGTTTTCAAGTTTGAGTACATGAACAACAAACATAATATGGATTTACCATCAGATCCTCAAATTATTAGTAATCCCTCTAAAGGAAAAAAGGATAAAATGAAGCACAAAACCTGTTCCCCAGAAGTCCATCAAAACCAGGACAGATAAAACATTCAAGATGTTAAAAACAAAAACCAAGTGAGGTACAGCAGCTATAATCCCAGCTACTCTGGAGGTTGAGGCAGGAGGAGTGCTTGTCCAGGGCCAGCCCGGGCAACTAAAGCTGTCTCAAAATAAAATTAAAAATCAGTCAGGGATAGCTCAGTGATGCTTAGGTCATCCTAGTAAAACACACACACACAGCCACTAAATATCAGTGTTTGGTAATGCTTAGATCACTCACAGTAAAACACACTCTCTCTCTGTTTTTCTCTTTCTCTCTGCCACTAAATATCAGTGTTTGGTTAGAACCTCCAGCTCACTCTTGCTTGATCTGGAAAGCCTCATCTTTTCCTCCCCCCGCCCCTCTCCAAACCTTGCCCTCTCAGAATCTCTAACAAAGAAAGGCACCAAAAAGCCCAGTTCCACATTCTTGGCAACTATTGCCACTTCCTCTCATGCTGCCACCAGCAGCTCCCCCCCCCCCCCAAGTGTTCCGCTTTTGACCATATTTGGGCACAGACTTGGCCTGTGGTGAACATGTCATTACCCCTCCCCTACAACCTATATAATCTCCCTGCTTTAGTTCGGGTGTATGGCTTCTCCAGCACTCATCTCTGAGACTGGAGAACCCACCTGAGAGTTACTTTGCTCAAATAGACCTGCTGTTATACTTTTTCAATTTGGCTTAATCTGGCTTCCTCTCATGCTGGATGGCACTCCCTTGGGCACTGAGCATACTTTTTAAATGTATTAACAGACTTGATATGTTAGTATTTAGTAGAGGATTTTTGAGTCTATGTTCATAAAAATACACAAGCTAGTAGGTTTTCATCTTTCTTTTGGTATTATTGTACTAGCGGTCTTATAGGAACATTTGAGAAGTATTCCTTTTTTTCCTACTCTTGGGAAGAGACTAACATTTGTATCGATGCTTTTGAATTTCTGGTAAAAACAATCTGGGCCTGGCTTTCATTTTTAGGAACTTGTAAATTACAAATAAAATTTCTTTAACGTGGTTCAGTAATATTCAAGCTATCTATTTTGTCTTGGTTGAGTACCATAGTTTGAGCTTTTCAGGAGTTATTCTATTTCTTCTAAGTCAGCAAGTGTTTATGAATGCAAATCTCAAGTTTCTAGACAGTTGCAGGATTTGCAATATCTCATCCCCCACCCCCGCCTGAGACAACTCTGATTTTGTTCTTTGACATTGGGCCTCATTTTGTAGCCTACGCTTCCTGGAATTCATGATCCACCCATCTCAGGATCCCCGTATCCTAAGAACTATAAGCATGTGGCATTATGTGCAGCTCTCGCTGTGTCAGTACTCCTGTTGGCTTTGCTAACATCTGTCTGTATTTCACACAAGCTCTCTGCCCCAGTGATTCCCTCACTCTCTCCAGCTTCACTATCTGTGTTCTTTGTGTTCATCGGTTTAAGCTTTGAGTTAATTTTGCATCTTTCTTCTTCCCTTGTCTTTTTTTTTTTTTTTTTTTAAAGATAAGGTTTCTCATGGCCAGGTTGGCCTTGAACTCCTAATCCCCCCACTTCATTTACCAGGTGCTTGGGATCATAGGCATGTGCCAGCACACTTGGCAACAGGAATTCAGAAGGTTCTCAGCCAGTGCTGCACAGAAAGGCAGACATTTCTCATGGCTTGCTAGGCCATTGAAACTTCTTAAAAATCATGTCCCAGGCCTGAATGGAGCCATAAGCCCCTCTGCCATTCCCATCCTGACTTCTTCCTGGAGGAGAGGGAGAACATCTCCCTGGTGGTCACTTATTAGCAGAGCTTCCGATCCTTGTCAGGTTTGCTTGGCTTCCCTAGTAAACCTGGCACAAGTCCCATGCCATCTATGGGAGGCCAAGTCCACCTGGGCTACCTTCTGCTGCTTAGGCAGGCTTGCATCGTGTTAAGACTGTGAGAGACATCTTCCTGCTGGGTTGGTCTGTGCGTCTGTCACAACCCCCATCACCCTCCTCTGGCTAGCCTCCAGAGTTCTTCATTGCTTTGCATTCTCTCCAGGTTTTACAGTTGTATTTATCAAGAAGAGACAAACCATTTGCTTGACTGTTCATGCTGTGTTGCATTTTTGTGGTTGGAAAACAGGAGTCTAAGAAGACAACTAGGTGGTTTATTAATAAAGCAGAGAAAAAGATTCGCTTTAGGATTATAGCTAGAACACAGGCTGGTGCATCTCGAAAGCATCTGTTTGCCACCCACACCTGGCACCTAGATCTCACTGCACTAGAAGTAAAATAAAACTAAAAAAAACTTTTTTCACATCTATTTATGTCTGCATCACAGCATGCTTGTAGAGGTCAGAGGACAACTTACAGGGAGCTGGTTCTCTCCTTCTACTATGTGGGTTCTGTGGCTCCAACTTAGGCAGTAGGCTTGGCAGTAAGTTCCTTTATATGTTGAGTCATTTTGTCAGCCCCATGACCCCCCCCCCCCCAACCTTCGAGACAGGGTTTCTCTCTGTTACAGCCCTGGCTGTCCTGCTCCGCCTGCCTCTGCCTCCAGAGGTGTAGGCAGGAAGATCAAGTTTGAAGCCAACCTGGGTCACATAAAGAGATCTTGTTTCAAATTTTTAAAAACCCCTTTTAAATAAATAATTAAATAAGCTCTGTGAAGATATTATTAGAACATATCGATCTATAAAGCCAATTGATAAAGGCTATTTATTTGCTGCATCCTGAATTGAGACCACCCTTCTGCAAGACTTCATGGCAAACCATCTGATCATCTGCAATTTATTTTTCATAAAAGTTAAGCTGGATTTTTCTACTGCTACTGCTGTGTGAATTAAGATATTATTAAACAGAGCAAGCAAATGGCTTCATCTTAATGAATGGAGAACATGAACAAGAATTTTTTCCCTACTCTGTTTACAAGGTTCCGTGTTCTGGCATGGAAAACCTCCAACCGCATGAAAACTGCGCTAAACTTTCAGAGTCCCGTGTGCCCACAGATCCTTATGGTACTCGGGCATAGAGCTGCTTCCCATGCCTGGGACCCATTTTTTATTAAAGTGATTCTTCTAGTCACAGAATTTCAAAACACTGCATGTGCTGTCAATGAATAGAAATTTTGTAATGTTTTAAATAATGCAAATTAACAAATTAACTTAGCTTTGACATCTCAATGGAAGGACACAGGAGCAGCCTTGCTAGAGAGAAGATGACGACAAATTATCTACTTTACTGGGTCTAGAAGCTGAATCTCACCCCACCACTAATTCAGAGCAAATCACACTAAGGCTTTCAAAGATTCCATATATGGAAATTACAGGCAATCACCTTTCTTTAAATATCCCTCTTCCTAACCTTGGCTCGGAACACCTAAAACACTAAAGCCCAGCTACAGCCACATAAGCTGCAGTGCGGACAGAGCGCTCCCAACACGCAGTGCATCAGGTGTGGACTGCAGCAAAGCTCTTTCTGGGCTAAAGGGCCAGGGATCCCAATTCAACAATTAGAATTTAAAATGAAAACCAGAGTAATTTCACCAGAGCTGCCAGCTTAAGGCAAATCTTCACTTAAGTTACCTCTTCCTCTTTCAAGAAATTCAATGTAATTTAGAAACAAGACATTTGCTTCTAACTTGTCCATTATCAGACAAACTGCCAAAAAAGAAGCAAACACTTTCAAAGGCATGTTTGCAGAAGAAACCCAGATAAGGAGGCCAGAATGATAGCTTAATGGGCAAAGGATAAGAGTGACACTCAATTCTGCCAGAAGCAGACCTGTAGAGGTTCAGAGACGCATCCAAGAATCAGTGCTGTCTGCCGCCAACATATCAAAAGCTCAGTGCATGCAACTGGCAAGAAGGCTCAGGGAGCTGCCACCAAGCCTGTCACTGCCACCAGTGAGGAAAAACAGATAGCCAAGACCGAGGACCTTGTCTCTCAGCCCAAGTTAAGCACTCTTAAAGAACCTACAATGAAAGGTCCTGCACATGCTGCCAACACTCCGTGCTAAGATGGCCTGACCTAATCTCCCCACTAACTGTCCTACAGACTCAGGCTTCTGGCAAGGCAGTACTATTCTGCCACAGCAAATAATGATTTGTACCCGTTTCAAAAACAGTTTTCCTCAAGATCAGGGGAACTAGCTGATGAATGCCACCACACATCTTGATGCTGGTCCCCAGACAGTCACACGCCATGGCAGCTACTGAAAAGGCAGGGAGCAGGATGTGGCTCTGCCGCCCTTCCATGGAAACACCCAGACAAGCGCTTCTCCTACTTTCCAATTGGGGGCCTTTCCTTTGGAAAATGAAAAAAATAACTGTTAAAAGCATTTGGATTATCTAAAATTGAGAAAAACTTATAAGCTGATGGGAAAAATGTTCTATTTCTCAGGAGTCCTACATGAGGACTGAGCTACTTAGGATAATTTGATATTTTACTCAGCTTTATTTAAGCTGTATAGGGTACACACAAGATCAAGAAAATGCAAAGTAATCTGGAGACTTGCCAAAGCCTTGAAGAATTCTAGAGCTACTGCAACTGACTCGTTTATCATTATACCTGACCCATTTTCTAAGATGATCTGGGGAGGCTGGTACTTTTCTTACTACTCAGCCAAGTAAAGTAGGAGGGCTCTAGTGGCAGTGTTAAGAGTTCTAAAACTTCTGAGGGCTGGAGAGATGGCTCTTGGGTAAGGGACTGATCTAACCCAATCCCTGGAGTTCACATGGTAGAAGAGAACTGACTCCCTGCTAGATGTCTTCTGATTCTGCCATATTATCCATATGGTATTGTACACACACACACACCCATGTGAGCACGCACATGCACACACAACAACAACAAAGAATTAAGAAAAGAAAAAGATCTATGAATTTCTGGGCTGGAGATATATAGCTCAGTGATAAAGCACTTGCCTAGCAGGAGAAAGAGAGAGGGGAGAGAAAGAGATTTCTGAGTACAATTCCTACTACTGTGAAAACAAAAACCAAACCCCCAAAGTGGAAATAGTTCTAAAGATATAAAGAGGGGCTGGAGAAATGACTCAGTGGCTCATTGCTCATACAGAGGACCTGAATTCAGTTCCTACGACCCTTATACCTCCAGGGGCTCTAACAAATTCTGACTTCTGAGGGAACATATATACATACATGACACATATAAACTCAGTCAGACACATGTAAATAAGATTTACAGATATGAAGATTTCTTATAATAGGAAGCAAAAAAAAAAACCCCAAGAAAATCAGCTTTCAATATATTCAAATACGCCTTAATAATCTGAAATGGAACATTGCAGCTATATAAAAAGCAGTCTGCTCCAGCTAGCAAGAACACAAATGTCTCTACACTGATGACAGATCTTTTCAGAATAAGCCTGGTAGGCCCTGTGCAGAGCCAAAGACAGACTGGCCTTTGACTTGAACAGGAGATACTTGGAGGCTGCCAACACTTAGGAAATGAGTGTGTGCTGTGCATCTCAAGAAGGTGGCAAAGGTGGCTTACCCTTCAGTCCGAGAGTAGTCACCCAGAACAAAGCACACTAATATGGTAGGAGAGGAGCCCAAATCTTCAAAGTTAAGTGAGATCATCTACTTACTGAACACTGGGTAGAAAATTTGAATCATGTGATTTAAATTGCTACTCTGCAAGCATCTCGGCTTATTTGATGAGCTCTGAGTAGGATTCAGGCCGGTGAAACGGTCACTGGATTAATTAGGGAACAAATTCAACAGCGCTATGACTGACGCTCCTATTTAGCTAAGTTTTTCCCCTTTCTTTTTTTCTTCTTTGAGACAGGTTTTCTCTGTGTAACCACCCTGGCTGTCTGGGAACTTGCTCTGAAGAGAAGGTTGGCCTCAAACTCAGGGATCCGCCTGCCGCCTGCCTCTGTCTCCTGAGTGCTGGGATTAAAGGTGTGTGCCGTCATCATTTGGCTCCCATTTATCAAAATTTTCCTTCCTTCCTTCCTTCCTTCCTTCCTTCCTTCCTTCCTTCCTTCCTTCCTTCCTTCCTTCCTCCCTCCCTCCCTCCCTCCCTCCCTCCTTCCTTCCTTCCTTCCTTCCTTCCTTCCTTCCTAAGGTTTCACAGAGATCCCGCCTGCCTCCCATTAAAGGTGTATGCCACCATCGCCTGGCTCAAAATTTTTTTCTTAAATGAAAGGTAACTCGGGGCTGGAGTGATGGCTCAGAGGTTAAGAGCACTGGCTGCTCCTCCAGAGGTCCTGAGTTCAATTCCCAGCAACCACATGGTGGCTCCAAACCATCTGAAAAGAGATCTGGCGCCCTCCTCTGGCGTGTGGGTATGAGACAGAAAGTTGTATACATAATAAATAAAAATCTT
>NW_026067980.1:2571144-2672575 GCF_014885135.2 Alexandromys fortis
AAAAAAAAAAAAAAGAAAGGTAACTCCAAAAAAGGGGAGAATCACAGTAAAGTTTTCACTTGATATAGCCACTATTATCACAGTGCTCAGCACTCACGGTAGGGCTTCCAAACTCGCGCTATGTATGACTTACGGGTGTGGCACAATGTTGGGCATGTCCACCACTTGCTAGTCAACTATTTACTCTGTTCCACCCATCTATCATTTTAAAATATTGGATGGGAAAGATAAAGCGTGGAAAATGGCATTTGGAATTTACAAGTACGAATTCTTATTTCTTAGATTTCCAGGAATCTACAATTAGAATGTCAGGATAGAGGTTTGATTATGGTTTAACCATAAACCTGTTTTTCCCCTTCGCTTCTGCATTCCTACACATTTTCCTGTTAGTTTATGAAGAGATCATCAACTCAGAGTTGTAAGCACCAGTGCCTATAGCTCCAAGGGATCTGCTGTGTCATTAGCGATGGGCATGTCCCCCCCAGTGCTGTGGCTGGCATCAGTATTAGCAGTGATAGGTACTCTGTGGTCCTAGAAATCCAGGTGCGTGGGATGTACCTGTGGCTAGCATGCACACAGCCCTGGGCTCCATCTCCAATACTACACAAACAGGGGCATGGTAGATGAGAGATCACTAATTCAAAGTCAACCCTGGTTACACTGCGATTTTAAGGCCAGTCCAAGATATGTGATTCTCTACCTTAAAATAACAACAAATCCAGGATGTGAGCGCTTAAGAATCAAATATATAATTTTTATAGGTTGGCTTAACTGAAAAGACAAAGCTGACAATGCCTGAACACAGTGACATTTCTGTAACTGTGATCTGCTTAGACTCCAGGTCACTGAACTTGCAGAGCTCAGTCTCGAGGTTTAGGCTGCCCACTCTACAGGGCTAGTGGTTAACTTGTGCTTCACATTTTATAGCAGTGATGAATTTTATTATATAAACACAACAGTAAATCTATATACATGCTGACATATTTCTGTCTAGATATGTGACTGTATGTAGTGACTTCTCAAAAGAAAAAATTCAAAGAATTTACAAAACAATATAGTTATCTAACTTACAACCAAGATAACACTGGAACACAAAGATAAAAGTTGCTTTTACAGGATAAAACTACCTTAGGGGAGAAAAAGTCAGTAATTAGTGAGCCGCAATAAAAATATTGCTTTTTGAACATTCTGAAATGCTTGAGGATTCAAAAAAAAAAAAAAAAAAAAAATCACCAAGAGGGTATTTGGTAGCAGAAACGATGAGAATGCAATGTCTGACCTCACAGCGGCAGTCAGCTCCCAGTCTGAGTTCTCCATGTTCTCAGGGTGTTTTACCTCTTCAATCTCTAACTGCGGCAAGAGTGAGGAGGCTCTTTCCTTATCTTGGTCCTGGAGGCCAGGCTAATGCAGCTGCCACAGGTCCTTTCTCCTTTCTGATTACAGTTGCTGAGACCACCTGCCTTTGCTCAGGCTGTGAGCAGCACAGCCGAGCCGGAGATCACAAACGAAGAAGTGCTGGACTTCTTTTGTTGTTTATAAATTCCTTTTTCAGTCTGGAGGTAGAACTCACATTTTTTGACTTGATAAATTATAAACTAATCTTGCGAGGAAACTTCTTGCACTGCGCTTTAAGTCTGAAAATCCGTTCCAAATGCCAAGAGCACCCACCGTCTCTCCTGCTCTGCCTTGCCCTTGAACCGAGAAAGGACACGGAGAAAGACAGAACAGCAGCGCTCCAGCGTTTCTTCACTAAAACTTTCCACTTGGCAGTTGTACTTTCAACACTATGGAAATGAACCTTCCGACATTTTCTAGTGATCTAATTTTAATTAAAAACGCTCTCTCCCAAGAGACTGATATCCGGTACAAAGGCAAAGTTGTGAGCGAAGTGGAAACCAAGGAGGACTTCTCCCAGGCCTTTTCAGGTGAGTTAAACAGTAATATTTTTACTATCAGCTATATTTGTAGGTAACTGACTGTTGGGAAGGCTAAAGAGAACATATGAGACTAGTAGCTGTATGCCATTAACATTCTCAGGATAAATTCCAGATTGGGTTTTATCTAAATATGATTATTTTCATACTGCTTTATACAAACACAGATCTGCTATTGCTTAGAAGTGCCAGGTAAGATGAAAATCAGGACACATCCAAGAGTTCTTGGGAAACCAGAAAAGGACTTTGCTCAACTGGGATTATAGAAAAGATCTTGTGATGAGGGAAGTGGCCTTCAGTGGGAGGCCCCTTCAGGTGCAGAGTTGGGGACCTGAATGGGTATTTTCCTTTAGAGAATTCTCGCAGTAATTAACTCTAACAAAGTGCACAAAATACCCACTCCTCTTTTGGTTAAAAATATCACCCAGCTTCCCCCAGTACAGAGTAAGGTTAGGGCTGAGAAGAGAAAACCCACGACACATTATTTTTTCTAATTAATGGGTATATACTTGAAGCTTACCAAGAAAAGCATACAAAGTAACATCACATCTGACAGATGAGATTTTCAGCACAAAGGCTAACCCTCAAGTTTATAATTGGTAACTCTTTTAAGTTACAGACCTTATCATCAGTTTTTGCCACTCTCCTACAACTGTCTAAGAATGAAACATGTATAGCTCTAGCCTTAATGAAGTAGCCTTACTTTATTAAGAATCTGTCTCTGTGTGCGTTGTGTGTGCATATGTGTGTTTGGAGGGGTGGGGGGATGACGTCTTGATACACGGTCCTTCTGGCCTGATACTTGCTATAGAGTTCAGGCTGGCTTCAGCCTTGGTCAATCCCGTCTCAGCCTCAGAGTTCTGAGAATTACAGGCATGAGTTGCCACTGTTGGCTTCACTAAGAATCATACTCTTCTCAAGAAGACAGACAAGTCACTGAAAGCTCCAGATTATTTTGTAAATTTTACTTAACAGTTCCCCAAGAAAAGAGAGAGAACTTAAGAACCAACCAACCAATCAAACAAATTAAAGTCCTTTGAAAGTACATAAAAGTTTCCGGCACCTGGTCAGGTGCTAGGCAGATGACATATCTAATAAATATTACTGAACTGGCATTACTTGAGTTAAACAATCATCTTTATTTGTTAAAAACGAAGTAAAAAGCAGTTTGAGATAGTTTTTGTCAAAGGAAATCAATGCAAACAGTTTGCATAAAAGAAAATGACTGAGTGCTAGAAGATTCTACAAAGCTCAAAGGCATCACAAACTCAGTATTCGCATGCAATTAACTGGGTTATTACAGTCTAGCTGTAAGAAAAAAGGTTGCTTGGTTCTTTTTTTTTTTGTTGCTGTTGCTGCTCAGAATGTAATCTTACATTTTTGGTGGTAGTCCATTACTAGGTAAGCATGTGCATCAGAAATTGATTCCGGGTTAAATCACTGTAACTCTAAGGTGCCCATACAAATAGTTGTCAGTGGACACTTGGCACTGGGGAAAACATGACCTAGGAGAAAGAGTGAGGCATCTTGTGGAAGGGAAAGAGGATTATGAGGCATGGGTTCCCCAGCGCAGAAGCACAGCCTACAGAGAGGAGA
This sequence comes from Alexandromys fortis, assembly GCF_014885135.2. Taxonomy (NCBI): domain Eukaryota; kingdom Metazoa; phylum Chordata; class Mammalia; order Rodentia; family Cricetidae; genus Alexandromys; species Alexandromys fortis. The sequence continues at coordinate 2,574,675 of NW_026067980.1, forward strand.
CGTCTCCTGTGCTGTCAGAGCAGAAATGTATGGGACCCAGATCTGCCTCCTCAGAGTCTGCTCTGCATAGAGAGCTGCTCAAGTTGGTATCACTACCAAACACCACACCTCTGGGAATGTCTTTACAAGTGATGGGGGAGATTTTTAAATTTTAGACCATTTGTTGTGCTGTTTGAGACCATTTAGGGCCTGAGGACACTTCTGTTAAATGGGACACTTCCAGGAAAACCCCTCTCATCTAAGTTTTAAACTCAGGCAAAAAGTTCACTACTCGTTTCTAAACCTGCATGTTAAAAAAAGACACATCTACATATATCTTTTTTTCTTCCCTGAGACAGGGTTTCTCTGTGTAGTCCTGGCTATCCTGGAACTCACTCTGTAGACCAGGCTGGCCTCAGACTCACAGAGATCTGCCTGCCTCTGCCTCCCAAGTGCTGGGATTAAAGGCGTGCACCATCACTGGCTCTTCGCATGCCCACTGTACCTCTTCTGTTTCTGGTGTTGATAGGTCAATCATACTTTCACATGAGGTTTTGTGTGTTTACTCTTGCAATGCAGTTTCTGCCTGCTGCAATGAATTTCTACACTCACTTTTATTTTCCTTCATCTTTATCCAGATTTCTTTTTCTTTCCTAACCCCTTGTCCTGGATAGCCTAACTATACTATCGCAATTGAAAAAATTAAAAAGGATAACCTTACTGTGCAATTATGGGTTTTTAACATTTCATTTATAACTTTCATATATATTTGGTACAAACTAGTTCAAAATTGTTCGCATTTGTATCCCTATTAATATTTATCAGTTATGTATTCTTAGCAGTTACCTCAACCTTCCTTGGTTATAATTTGCCTGATATAGCTCATTCTACCCACCATTTTCAACAACACATGACAATTCCATATTCATCTATTCTGATTAAATTACTGATCTAGTTATTCTGCCATTTTTGCTTGGAGTTTCTATATACTTTCTCCTTTCCTAGACTGACAGGGTAACTGCAGTAGCTATCCTGAATCTTTAATTTTTGTGGGGCTGAGAATCAAACCAAGGGCTTTGTGCATGTTAGGTAACTGATTTACCACTGGGCTATTCCCCTAGCCCCCAAAATGGAACATTCGTAATCCCATTTAAAAATTCTCAGCTAATCAATTCAGTTACCCTCGTTTCCTTTTTTACCCCTTTCTTCCCCCCCTCTCTGTCTCTTCTCTCTCATTCTTCTATTTTGATTTTACTTTATTTACTTTTGTGGTTCTTTGAGACAGGATTCCTCTTTGTAGCCCTGGCCTTCTGGAACTCACTCTGTAGACCAGGCAGGCCTCGAACTCAATGGAGATCCACCTGCCTCTGCCTCCCGAGTGCTGGGATTAAAGGCGTGGGCCACCACACTCAATTTCTTTCCTTTAGAAACAAGGTTTCATTTTGCTCTCAGGCAATCACAGCAATGACAGGTGGAACCCACAGCAGTCATTTGCCTGAGCCTAGCAGAGTGCTGGGGTTATAGGTGTGAGCCACAATGCTTACCTGTAACTATTCTCATCTCAATCTTGGGGTGCTTTTAGTGCGAAAAACTCTTGTCTATGTTCCTGCTCTCTAAAACCTTGCTTCAACCTTTCTGTACGTGTTGCAGACAGAGTACATTAGGCAATAAAGCAGGTGCTCCACCCTTAAGCTTCTCTCTGAAGCTTAGAAGCTCAGTTTTGCTTTGCATATTAGAACTAGACATTTCATTGCTCTGTATAGCCATTGTCTATCTTGATTTGACTTTTTCTTTCCACATCATTCTTTTTTAAAGAAAGGTTTATTTTTATGTTATCTCATGTTTTTCTTTTTTAAATTGTTTTTTATTGAGCTATATATTTTTCTCCCCTTCTACTCTCTTCCATGGTCCCCATGCTCCCAATTTACTTAGGAGATCTTGTCTTTTTCTACTTCTCATGTAGATTAGATCCATGTATGTCTCTCTTAGGGTCTTCATTGTTGTCTAAGTTCTCTGGGATTGTGAACTGTAGGCTGCTTTTTCTTTATGTCTACAAGTCACTTATGAGTGAGGATTTTTATTATTTTTAATTATATGTGTGTTGTGTGTCTATGAGTGGGAATGCAGGGGTGGCCTCGGAAGCCAGGGTATGGGATCCTTTTGGTGGATGATGAGGCTGAACTCCAGCCCTCTGCAGAGCAGCAAGCTCTCTTACTGCCAGGCCATCTTTCCAGTCCCCACCATTAGTTCTTATTTCATTTCTTCTGTGTTCAATTTTTTTTTTTTCTAAACTGTACTTTTGGAACTATGCTACTATTTATATTAACTGAAATTAAGGATTAGGGATTAAAATGAAATTCAATTAAACAGCAGCACTAACACCATTTCAGAGTCATACACAGTTGGTGGCTGTGCATTGCACAGGCTGCTTCGGAAGTCCCTCCAGCCAGGATCTCCAGAGACAAATGCTCTGTTGCTGTTGGAATGCCTATGCTCTCTTGAATTACTCACTGGTTAGTTGTCTGCCCCAGCACTGGAGCCTTAAGTGGTCAGTCTGAAGGGTGTTCCTTTGAGTTGGGTTGCTCAAGCAACCTTTGGTTCCTTCTGCTTCTGCCATAATGCAGCAGGCCTAGTATGCCTGGGCCTCTTTCAATGCCTAAATAGAAGATTTACATCTTCTATAGAATCTGGAAAGTCTTCCGTTATAATTTCTTCGAATAGTGCCACTTTTAAATCAATTTTAACATCCTGTCAATCTTGTCCATCACATTAAACTTTATAATTGTCCTACTTTCAGTAACTTTCCCCCTTTTAAGGATTCATTCTCAATTTCCCCAGATAATCCTTCTAGTTTACCAACGTGTGTGTTTAAAGCTGTTGCTAAATTCAGGCGGTGGTTGCGCAGTCTTTAATCCCAGCACTCGGGAGGCAGAGGCAGGTGGATCTCTGTGAGTTCAAGGCCAGCCTGGTTTATAAGAGCTAGTTCCAGGATAAGCTCCAAAGATACAGAGAAACCCTGTCTTGAAAAACCAAAACCAAACGAAAAGCTGTTGCTAATTGTTACATCCAGGTAGAGAGTTTATTTTAGTAACTAAAATCTTAATTTCTGTAAGTTCTACTTGGTTACTTCTCAAGTCTACTTGTTATTTTTAATAGCATTTGGTTCTGTAGTTATTTCTTCTTTTTAACTTGTAATCCCCATTTGATGGGTATACCCACTAGGTTCTCCATGTGGTTACTCCATCACTGAGGTTCTGGGGAAGGGCTGTCCAATGCTCTTCTTTGTTGTACAGTGCCCTCACTATTCATCGTGAATTACCTCCTGGCATATCAGTAACTTTGTACCACAATGCTTATGTGACATCTGAGGGCTACCTGGGTTATAGGCATATCAAAGAGTCTTGCAATTGCTTCTGCCCAGTATTTCTGAATACTTACTGGATGGTGATTAATTTTATGTTAATTTTTGCCTCAGCTTAACTCAAACCCAGAATTTATGATGAAAAACATATTCACAGCATACAGGGGGAATCGCACACCAGAAAGGCCTATGGTTATAACTCTTGGGAAGACATTTTCTATTGAACCTATAACTCAGAATTCAATACACTTAGCTGTCAACTCACTAGACAAACGTATCTTCTCAATTGACTGATATGCATAAAGCATTAGATCTGGCTAGATACTGGTTTCTGTGTCTCAGCTCTAACTTTACACACTTGTGAAATCTTAACTCCTCATCAGATCACAAAAAATAATAGCATCCTTAATTTAGGAGACTTCCCATCCCCAAGGGTCCCAAAACAGTTGGCAGCAAGTGTTAAGCTCATAGGCCTCTCATTTAAGTTTTCTGTTTTCACTTTGGTATTGGTTCATGGAAAGCTACTCCTTTTTTGGTTCTGCTATGTATTTAATGTTTCGTATAGCAAAAGAACTTTGCAACACCATGGCCTACTTGCCAGAAGTGTTTCTATTGAGTATTAAAAAAAAAAAAAGATTTGGAATCTGGGCATACCTGTAATTCCAGTATAAAATCAATAGTTTAAGGCCATACAGTGAGTTGGAGTCACCCTGGGCTACAAAAGCACTGCTTTAAACAACAGTAACAACCAACCAAAAGGTGCGGGTGGGGAGAGCAAGGGATGTGGCTCTGTGGTACCCACTATCCTAGAATGTTCAAAGCCTTGGAGTCAATTTTCAGCCAACATCTGACTACTTGAATAAAAAGTAGCCTTAAATACTTAATTTTAGCATATGTATCTTTTTTCAATAGATAGCTCAAGTTATCTGTATCTAAAATATTTGAAATAGAACTGCGGATGTGGCTTAGGGGAAGAAGACTTGCCTAGCACATCTAAGGCTGGGTTTGAGTACCAGCACAGCAAAAACTAGGGGTAAGAGGAGTGGAGAGAACTTGAGAAGCAGCTTGTTTGTGGTTCCTGTGAGAAGTGATAGAGAACACTACAGGCCCAGGCTATAAGGGAATCTTGGTTATAGTTAAGTATTTACAGTTGTTTCAATAATAAGACCACCTGGTTTGAGTCTAAGACGGGGATACAATCCAATACTTCACAACAGGTTTAAGGATTCATACAAAGTCAGTCAGTAAGATGGCAAAGCTTAGAACTGTCAGCAAACAAACTCTGCTCTAAGAAAGTACTATCATGGTAGAGTCTTTCTTAGAGATTTATTCTGCAGCTTTTGAATGCAGAAATCATTTATAAATTTAAAAAAAGGAATGACTAAATAGGAGGCATATTTAAACAGGACACAACAAATGGTATGCTGGACGACAAGTTCATGCTTTAGACCTCACTGTTCAACACAGCAAATTCAAATGTGTTAAGCAAATTAAAAACATCATTCCTGGCCCTCAGCAGTCAGTCCCACGTGGCAGGCGGTCAGTGCTAGAGAGCGCCAGCATAGGCTTCCATCACGGCAGAGAAGCAGACAGTACTGCTCTCTGCTGAACTGTGTCATTTTACTGGAGCAGTGGTGATGAACACTGGCTCCCAGGGCGGCAGGGTTAGACTCTACACCTCTTCTTAGCTTTCTAACCCCTGAGCAGGTTTCTAAACACCCGAGGATCTCATCTGCGATGGGGCCAGAGAGAGGAGACAGGAGCATGATTACTGTTCAATAACTGCAGAATATGCAGCCCCTTAATTCCTCCCCAGTCCAATTAAAGCCCTGTGTAGCTACAGAAAGGCTCTTAGAATGAAGATACAGTATTTCTCAGGGATCCAGGAGAATCACTGAATCCAGTGAAAGTACCTTCTCGAAGATTTTACCTTTTTCGTGGGAGGGTTGAGAAGTTTGTATAAAGAAAAGCTAAAAAATAAATAGAACAATTTAGAACTGGAAAAAGTTACAGTTCAATGTTTGCTCCCCGCCCTCATTTACTCTAAAACTGAACCTGAGCGGGAAAAAGCTGGATATAAAAGTATAATTTGAGCTAAATGGGCCAGGTATCTTGGTGGCATCTCCTGCGGGAGGATGACAAGATCAGTATAATTACCCATACGTGGAATCGGATCTAGTGCTTATTTAATGGACAAATCCCCAAACAACTCAACAGTTTCCTGACTGACAGAGTTATGCTCTATGTTTACTACTCATTAGACAATCATACACAGTCCTAAGACTCCACATTACTTTATGCCAGGGGTTCTCAACCTATGGATTACGACCCCTTTGGGGGGGTCGAATGACCCTTCACAGGGGTCGCCTAATACTACTGGAAATATCAGATACTTACATTATGACTCATAACAGTACAAAAATTACAGTTATGAAGTAGCAATAAAAATAATTCTATGGTTGGGGTCAACACCACATGATGAACTGTATTAAAGGGTCACGGCATTAGGAAGGTTGAGAATCACTGCCCTATGCTGCCCTGCCACCTCTAATACAACTCCTTTAAATGTCGCCCCCAATGGGATGACCTGGGTAAGTGAGCTGTTTCTGTACTTTTTAAATGCTTTCTAAAAAACTCTATAAACCAAAGACAAAACAAAACCACAAACTGATGGAGAAGGGTCATCTGTCTATTTGACGTGATGCAGCCAGCCACCAGGTCAGACCTGCTGAATCTTTCCCGGTAAGACACCCATTATTAGACATGGGTTAATCAAGATGTGAGAGTTAGCCAGTAAGAGGCTACATATAATGGGCCAAGCAGTGTATAAATAAATAGTTTGCGTGTTGTTATTTCGGGGCATAAGCTAGCCAGGCGGCCGGGATCCGTGCTGCAGGAACGCAGCCCGCAGCTCCTACTACACACAAACCAAGAACATTACACTTTTCTCCACAAGAATATTTCAATTAATGTTATGAATACTGTTGATGGTTAAAGTCTATGATAGCGTAATGGGTTAAACATACAGAACACTGACAATTTTGTGTCGATCCCAGTTAGTCTACAGATGCTAGGTTTTTACATGATGAAATCAGATGATAGTCTGTTTGCTTGTAAGTTTGCCCTTATTTGTTCTGCATAAGCACAAGAGAATCACTTCCAAATAACCAAACTCTGGTAGGTTAGGTTCTATTTGCTTGCTTGTTTGGTTTTAAAGACAGGGTTTCACTGTGTAGCCTTGGGTGGCCTGTGTGGACCAGGTTGGCCTTGAACACACAGAGATCCATCTGCTCTGCCTCCTGAATTCTAGGAATAAGGGTGTGCTTTATCTCCACCATGCCCAATATAAGTCAACTTCACAGGACTCTAAATGTGAAGGACTTGGGCATAGGCTACAGATAATCAAGTCTCTTGAGGATTTTCCTCAGTGAGTAGGAGTAATACACAATTGTCAAAACAGTAAAAAGCAGAACTTATCCAATTTTATTGTAAAAATGTAGTTATGTGTTCTTTTGAAGAATTCTCCCACAATGAAAATTTAACATAAAACGGCCATTTGTAATAATCTACTTTCTACTAGTTCATATAAATCCTGAATTTACAGGTATTAAATAACATGTCTTTTTTTGCTTGACTCTTTGAGATATGAATTTAGATCACAGGCTTCCCAGCCTCCAAAGGGCTGGGATTACGAGTGTACACTACCACTCCTGGCTCAAGAAGTGTCTAATATGTCTGTAGGACTTAAAATCTGAGAGGATTTAAAAACTCAAGAAATAGTTTACTGAAAAATCAAGAGATATATCTTATTTTGCTTAGATACTTAAAAAAAAAAATGAACAAAAAAGAATTTAGGGTTCCTGGCTTTCTAAACCACTGTTTTGATATCCCTAGGGGGTCAAGGACAAGCAAACTGCCCCTGTCCTCAATTACACCTCTAACACCCATACTGAACCATCAGAACCCAGTGGACATGGTGTGTGCTGCTGGAGCTCCAACCCAAAGCCTATGAATGCTAAGGATTTATCTACCACCGAGCAATGTCCTTGCTCTTTAAGTATACTTTTTTGTACAGATGGTCCCACACTTATGATAATCTAACAAGATTTTTGCTTCCAAAATGCTGTGATAAGTAGCATTTACTGAGTGAAAAATCGTATTTTGGACTGCACATTTCCTTTGGAGGATACATGGGAGATGCTACTGCAGTGCTGTAGAGCAACAACCAGCCGCAGCCCCCACTCCCACATGGCCACAGGGAGACAACCAATGGTCCACAGTGTGTACTGTGTTGCTGAGCTATAATATTTGGCAGTTTAAGTTTATTAATGAGCTTTCAATTTATGACATATTTGTCAGCAAGTAACTCCAATGTGACACAGTGAGGAACTTCTATACGTTTTTGAAAGGGCGACTCTGAGCTTTGTTACCTGAATTTCAATCACTATTAGAATCTGTAACATTTGAAAAGACCTTGGACAAGGATCTCTCCAACTAACTGTATGCCATGCACCTTGAGTCTACCTGTGTATCCTACATAGGGTACTCTTCACCATTAGAACACAACAGCTTCTGACACAGTATCTGTACCTACTAGACGACACTCTATTAACCTAAAAGGTTGAAAAGTGCCATTGTCCATGGCAAAGTCCTTCCTCTGTAGAAAGCATGAGTGTCTGCTCTCATTTTGTCTCCCAGACCAAGTTCTGTTGCTCAGGGATATGAACTGACAAGAACTCAGTGCCACAACATAAAACAAAGAACTAAATATTTCATAGCAGAAACAAATACAGTGCTAACAATTGAGCTAGATAATATAGCTGACCAAAATAACCTGAGTTAGTTATGTGCAAGTCTTCAATTTTAAAGTTAGCTTAAAACGTTTGCTTCTGGGGCTGCTGAGATGCGTTGTGAGTGAAGGCACTGGCCATCCAGCCTGACAACCTGAGTTCCATACTGGAACCCACATGGTGGGAGGAGAGAACCGGAAGTTGTTAACTATAAACAGATTACTCACAGCTTGCATTTCTATACAGAAGAAATGGTTCATGGAGCTGAAATTCCAAATCTTTATTCACTGGTTCAACCAGATTGTGCATGTTCAGTCGGTTGACAATGGTAAAACCATGGTAAGGCGAAGCTGACCTTAGATTTAAAGCAAGGGAACACATGTTACCTTTTAATCTATAGAAATGCTATCTACTACCTTATTTTCACACACACACACACACACACACACACACACACACACACACAAAGCCTATATTACCACATCACATGAACAATCAGCGTTTGAAACCATGAACAAAAATACAAGGCTGGAGCTCTAATTCAGTGGCGGAGTGCTTGCCTAGCATGAACAAAGTCCTGGGTTAAGGCCTCTAGAAATTAATTAAGTCAGGCCATTTCCCTCTTTGCTCCTAAGTGTTTCTAAGAATTTAATTCCTCAGCATAAAAGCTGAAGTCACCAGGTTCCCCGCCCCTTCACTGCCTGTCCCTCTCCTGTTCTGCCACTCTGGCTCCACTGGTGTCTCTGCAGGTGTGCTTCCCTCTCCAGACTCACTGAAACTAGACTACCGCCCCCAAACTAGCACCACAGCTTCTCTCCAGCAAGCACCCTCTCACCTCCACACCCACCCACTGCTTTCCTACTGACCATCTTTCTCCCACTAGAATTTAAGCTCACTGTAACTGAAGATCTGTTTCTCTCTCCCATATACGTATACCAAGATTGATATAAGTGAAGAAATACCATTTTTTAATACAGTACAAGCATGTCTATGACTCTCATCCATTGCAGCAATCTTTCCTATATTAAATCACTCTTTTGTATGTTTTTCCCGAGTTAGATGGACTTGACGTACACAATAAGAATGCTCTTAGTGTCCTTACCAAGGGGATTCATCAACAACACACTCAACACTCTTCATAACACAATACAAAAAGAACCAGACATCAATAATCTTGCTGCTACCACCCTAAGTTTCAGAAAACAAGGGAAGGACCTGCCTCTAAGAACAAGACTTGTAGGCATCTAGAAAGACAAGTGTCCCCATGACTGTCATATCCTGTGGTCTTTTAAGCATCTATGTTGTCAAACAAGGTAATATTGGAAATCAACAATTTAAAGAATTTTCAGAAGCTTAAAGTAAAATATATACAAGTATGAAATACCCAGGCATTCTAAAGAACCCTCAAACTAAAATAGATACAATAAAGACTATATAACCCAGGAGGTGGGAAAGAATTGAGAAAGGGGCAGAACCAGTCACAGAAGACAAATTTTCATTAGAAACTTACTATTAGCAAGACTGATATCTCAATTACTATCACTAATATATTATGTCCAGTGACATTCATATGTTCATATTCTTAATACGGGATAGTTAATAATTAGAAAAGGCTTTCTATCTTGAGATAATTTTGTCAGGCTCTGAGAAGAGAAGCAGCTAGGATAGGATTGCACAGCCTGAACGGTTGAAACCTGGAAGAAAACGAACAGGAAGGCTCCAGAGACAAAAACACACTAGAAATGGACCACGTTACATGAGACTGCTCACTATTCAAGTGAAACAGAAACATGCTTTTAAAAACTTACCTTCGATATACAAATAGGGTCCCTTCTATATCAGTCTTCTCCTGTAACAGATAATAATTGTTAGTTTCTCAATAATAATAATAATAATAATAATAATAATAATAATAATAATAATAATAATAACAATAATAATAATTCAATGCCAAATGGTTTCAGTGGAAAAGAAATGGTTTAAGGCCAACTTGTTTTATTTATTGTGAAATCTATTGTGTGTGTGTGTAACTAGTAGAGGTCAGCAGTCACCCTCAGGAGCGTGTTCTTTTGAGTCAGGGTCTCTCCTGGCCAGAAGTTGGGTAATTAAGCTAGGCTTGTTGGTCAGTGACCCCCAGGGAACCACCTGCCTCCACTTTCCCAGTGTTGGATTGCTTTGCTTTGTTTTTAAAGACAAGGTTTCTCTGTGTAGCTTTGGAGCTTGATGTCTTGGCACTCACTCTATAGACCATGCTGGCCTCGAACTCACAGAGATTCACCTGCCTCCCGAGAGCTGGGATTAAAGGTGTGCGCCACGCACCCGGCTCCCAGTGTTGAATGTTACTACATTCAACTATTTATTGAATAGCTATTTATGTGGGCACCTCAGGTTCCTTAATTGTGTAACCATTCAACTCTGTAGGTATTTATATAAGTGCTGCAATGTCCAATTCATAATGTCTACAACTGTAGCATTTTTCTATTTTAACCACTAAGGAACATTAAAAAACAAAACAAAACACAGAATTAGTTTTATTTTTATGTATTACTTTTTTAAATTAAAAAATGTGCCTGTATGTCTGTGCACCATATGTGTGCCTGGAGCTCACAGAGGATAGAAGAGGGTATTGGATCCCTTGGAACTGGACTTACAGATGGATATGAGTCACCATGTGGGTGCTGAGAATTGAACCCAGGTCCTCTGGAAGAGGACTAGTACTCTTAGCAACTATTGAGCCATTCCTTTAGCCCCAGCTTTAACTTTGGAAAAGCCAAAACCTTCCAACTAGGTATCTTAATAGGGAGTTGAGGTACTTTATGTTGCAACTTTAAAAATAAAACAAACAAGCCCCATCAAACTTTAACAGTCTATCAAAGTTAACAGAAAAAGAAAGTAAATTGATACAAGGGCTGAACTGCCAGCCGAGCCTGGTGCTGATGCTGGACAGCAGCACGGCTGAGCCAAATCCCCAGACCTCTAAGCATTTTCTTAGATGCTATTTTGTTTCATCTCTGGAGAATCTTTTCATTAGTAACAAATTTTGTAGTTCCTTAAGGACTACTACTATACACAATTCATTATTTTTCAAGCTTGGTTAAGCATCATGGCTAGAAACCATTCTCTGAGTTAGGCAGTTCTGGTAGGTTTTAAACACCCGAAATGTAACTAAGACATCGTAACTTATGCAGAGGCACAGTGCTCGCATAGCATCTTGAGGCCCTGGGTTTGATCTGCACTGCAAGAAGTAAACAAGAGCGCGCAAGCCACTAGTGTTTTCACTTGTGACAGTGGCATAGCCAAGTTTTAGGCACAGGCGTAGTGCTTTTATTTTTTGTCTAAAACCAAAAAATCCTATCAGTTCGTAGTTCATGACCTATATTGGATCTTAAGATTTTAAATGTAACCAAAAAAATTATAAAAAAAATAAGGTTAGTTATATCAAATTTGTTAGGAAAAAATTAAAAATAAATAAAAATCTGTTTTTTGTACATGTCTTCTATGTCACTATGAAACTTTTCCTTCTTGAGGCCTTTTCTTGCCTTCAAAAGTGTTCTCATTAGAAGAAAATGGCAAGCTGGTTGGTGGTGGCGCATGCCTTTAATCCCAGCACTCGGGAGGCAGAGGCAGGCGGATCTCTGTGAGTTCGAGACCAGCCTGGTCTACAAGAGCTAGTTCCAGGACAGGCTCCAAAATCACAGAGAAACCCTGTCTCGAAACCCCCCCCCCCCCCCCCAAAAAAAAGAAAATGGCAGTAGTTGTTCCAAAGTAAAAGTAAACTTGCCTCCCAAAATACATCGGGGCAAAATTACAACTCATCCTAAAATATGAGAAAAGATGACGGTAAGTGCACTGTGTTAGGATCCAAATAAACAGCAGCTTAGTTTTCCTTCCTTCCCTCCTTTTTCTTTCAGTTTTTCAAGACAGGGAACTAGCTCTTGTAGACCAGGCTGGCTGGCCTCGAACTCAGAGATCCGCATGTGCCACCACTGCCCAGCACAGCTTAGTTTTCAATTTCATTTTTATACAACTCCATGGTTTAAATCCTCAAGTGTTGTAAGCCTTTGTGAAGAACTAACAGTAACAGATAATTTGCCACTTCAAATTCTCTGCCTTAGCCTGCAGTCCTGATCACACACGCGCGCGCACACACACACACACACACACACAGAGAGAGAGAGAGAGAGAGAGAGAGAGAGAGAGAGAGAGAGAGAGAAAGAGCGCGCAAACAGAAAAATGACCCAAACCACTTCAAACTAAGACACTGTTTAACACAGGTATGCCAGTAAAGCAGTTTGTAATTTCATCGTTCGGGGCTTCCTACATCCCTTTCTCTTCCAGAAGGAGGAGGAAAATAATTATGGAAACTTCTGAAGTAACTTCCATAAATGACAATAAATTTCCACAAAATTACATCTATGTATCAGTATCACACTGAAGAAAAGCTATGACAATCCTTCAGCGTTTTGTTAGTTTAAGGACCTCAATACTTGGTGAAGTGTGAATACCAATCACTGATGAATTCTAGCCAACCCACGGTTACCCACGGAAAGTGTGAAGCTTTTACAGCTGAACGAGTTAATTAGGAAGAGTCGAGCACAAAAATGGGCAACCACGTGAACTAAGCGACCAAAGGTGCTACAAGTTGAGGCTAATCGTTCGGTGAATGGGCACCGTAACTTTCTGGAACGCCTTCGCCACTCACAATATTCAAAAAGTACTCAGATGTGAGCCATCGAAGATGGTTGTCACTGCTCTCTTTTCCCTGCAAAAGCTCCCCAAGGAATCCAATTCTTACCGTAGTAGCCCTTTTCCTAACTCCCTTGAAACCGTTCCTCAAACTCTGGAGATACACAGTAGTTCCATTAAAGCTGTACTAACTCTTGAAACTGACTTTTAAGTTTCAAATCCAAATCACCTTACTTCGGTAGGTTGGGGGAGAGGGGTGGATCTTGTAATTAAATACACGTAATTTATCTACTAGTTCTCGAAGTCTCAAACTCGGGTTTTCAGTCACTTTTTAAATAACCCCACTTGTCTCATATCTTTCCAAAGCAACCCGTAAAGAAGGTAAATTACTCAGGCACCGAGAACCGACCCCGAAGGGCTGATCCTGCCTCATTCCTCCCCTCCATCTGATTTTCCCTGCTGTGTCTCTGGCCTACTTCTTCCGCTTCTTTCTTCCAATCCCGAGTGTCCCCGTCACCCCTTTAGCTCTGGCCCGACCCTTCGGTGAGGTTCTGGCGTCGCCTTGGCGGTCCTAGTCTCCTGCTTCACTCCCCGCCCCCAATCCTAAACTGCATGCGCGGCCCCTTTAAGAGGCGGCAGCGGCCAGGTTGGCACCTCCGCGGCTGGGCCTCACTCACCCACTGGTTGGCTTTAGGGCAGAAAGTGTACAGAGCGACCTGGCCCGTGAGGTCTGCGATGCTGGTGATGTAGGGGTCGTGCTGCTTCAAGGCCGCCAGACTCATCTCCTGCCCAGCTCGACTCAACGACTCCATCTTGACTCGCGGAGCCGAGCCCCTCCGGCGGGGGCGGACTCGAGGACAGGAAAGTGTCATCCAGGCAAAGTTCCCCCAGCTCTGTCGGTGCCTCACTTCCGCCTTTCGGCCTGGCCTTATGGAGGGTGGTACTTCAGCTATTCTGCTCCGCCGCTCCCACGACTCGGAAGCATGGTTCCGACCTCCTTAGGTCCCCATCTGCCGGAAGATGCTGCGGCTGCGGCTGCGCCGTGGCGAGGTCGTCGTCCCGGGTCCTCTCTCACCTGGCCGGATCTGAGCGCTCCCGGCTCCGGCCGGCTGGGCGCAACATCAGCACGGAGGCTGTCGCGGGTTTGGGCGCAGAATCGAAATGGTGCTGTGGAAATGAGCTCTCCATGGACCGTTTAGAAAACTCAGAACAAATAAAGTGTGCTGGGGGGTGGGGGTGGTGTGGTGTGTGTGTGTGTGTGTGTGTGTGTGTGTGTGTGTGTGTGTACACCTCCACGGTTAACAATTTTGGAAATATTTCAAGGCAGCTAAACTAGCTGGCTTAGAACCACGCAGGCTCCCAGGACTCATTTTTTCTCGTCTAGGTAAATATTTCTATCGTTCTAGATGATAAAAACGGCAGTATTTTATAAGATCTCTTAACCAAACAAGCAGCAAACCAGGCGGTGATGGCGCACACCTGGTGGTATCGCACACCTTTAATTCCAGCACAGGGAAGGCAGGGACAGGAGGAGCCCTGTGAGTTTAAGGCCACGTAGGTTCACAGTTAAGTAGAAAAACCCTGTATCAAAGCCACAAAACAAAACAAACCACAAATATTTATTGGGCATCTTAAGGAGTTAGGTACTACTAAAAAGTAAACAGCACCAGTCTCTTTTCACTGAGTTGCTTTAAAAACCGTTTTCCTTATTGAAGACCCAATTGAGCATTTTTTTAAAAGAACAAACTCTACATTGTCATCAAAACAACGCATATTGCTTATGGTTTTACATCCCAAGATCATTTACTAATGGAAGGACAACTTTGCATTCTGTATAGAATCATGTGTGAAGCAAGTCCAAACACAGGGAACTGAACGTACCTATGATGTATTCACTCTCCTCTCACGTAACACACTTTAGTTGAATTTATAGAGTAGTGACCAGTTTGAGCTTCCAACTCTGTTTTCGCTCTGGGAGAAGCTGAAAGCAAGCAAATAACCCCCTTACGCTTCTCTTTGAATTCCAAAGAGTGGAGCCATTAATCCCATTTGAGTTAGAAAAGCTTTGAGGAGGAGGTTATGTCTGAACTGCTGCTTTGGGTGAATAGGTGGTCCCTGGGAAAGCAAAACAAGGGTTGAGATTTGCTTCACAGCCCAGTGGTGAGAGAAAACCTACCATAACTGATGATTTAATTCGGACTCCAGAGGAAGAAGTCAGTGGCTCAAAGTTTTCACCAGTCAAGAGGATTCTGGCATTAGAATCTCTAGAAGCCTTTACTCCACATCTGGGTCCTTTCTTTCACTCAGTGGTGGAGGGTAGGAGCCCCATTACTTTCTGTGTCTTCCGTTCTCCTCTACCCTAACTTTAATGTTATTGTTTAAATTTTTTATTTATCTATGTATCTGTAAGTTTATGTAACATTCGTGTGCAGGGCTGCCTATGGAAGTCAGAGAGGGTGTTGTTGGAACCCTTGGAGCTTGAGTTATAGGTATTTGTGGGTCTCTGGACCTGGATCATGGCATCTGAACTCATTGTTGAGCAGCAAGTGCTCTTAATTAACAGTGGAGCCATCTACATAATCTTAAATTAGGTTCTAAATTCAGAGACACCCTTGATTACTGTCTTTAGCTTTCTTTTTCTTATGTAGATATTCTAAAATAATCCAAAATGTTTCCTTTTGTTATGAAACGTTGCCCCCCTCGCACTATTGTGCTGTTGCTGTCTTAAACTTGGAGCAGCTATGATTACCTAGAAACCCCTTGTGAGGCTGGGCCCATTAACACATGCCCTTGGGGAGAAGGGCAGGCTCACAAATGGCCACAAGACCACTGGGAGGCCTGGCAGAAGCCCAAGGGAGGAGCTGCTGTGGATCATCCCTCATCACTTCACCTGTGAGTTAGCAAGTTAGAACTGGGGAGAAGCCCTTTCTCCAGTCTGTTGTTTGTGCCCTGGAGTGGGCAAATACTTGTTCACATGGCCCCAGGAAAAAGCTAATGCACACCGGTTAATCCACTCTTTTGGATTAAGGGTAGACTTGTGATGCAGACCAAACTTTCATATTTTGGAATAGAAAATTCTCTTCAAAATGCTTTGTTTTCAAGACAAGGTCTTGCTGTGTAGCCCAAGCTAGCATGAAACTCGCCAATTAGGCTAGGCTGGCTGCTAGGTGACCTCCAGGGAGCCTCCTGTCTATGTCTCCCCAGAGCTGACATTTTTGTATGAGTTTAGGGGCTAGAACATAGGTCATTATGAATGTAGGTTTTTTATTGAGCTCTCTCTCCAGCCCTGATATTATTATTATTTTGCAACTAGTCTGGTCTTGAACTTATTATATATTCGATTGATCTCGAACTCCCAAACTTGTGATCTTCCTCTCTCAGCCTCTGAATGGTGAGCTTTCAGAGTTGTGCCTCCATACATGGCTTCAATAATTAAAAATAAGTAAGCCGAGTGGTGGTTGCACAAGCCTTTGATTTCAGCACTTGGGAGGCAGAGGCAGGCAGACCTCAGTGAGTTTAAGGCCAGCCTGGTCTACAAAGTGAGTTCCAGGACAGCGAGAGCTACATAGAGAAATCCTGTCTCGAAAAACCAAAAAATAAAAAGATAAAAAATAAATAAAAAATAATTTAGAAAAGAAAATCTGAGAGGCAGTAGTCAGTCCCCCCTTTCCTCCATTCCTAGCTGCTTTGTGGCAAATATGAACCCTTCCTGTGTGTTCAGTGCTCAGTGTCAGGGCTTTTTGTCACAGCAGCCAGAAGTGACATTAGGATCTTGCCATTTAAGTGCCAGGCTTAAGGGAGTGCGCCTCCACGGCCCTGGACCTTGGCATTTACAATTGTGGGGCTAAGCTGGGTGTAGCGGTGTGCAGCCGTAATTCTTGCTACTCAGAATTCTGAGACAGAGCCACTCTTGGTGGCTCCTGACTTACATCCTAGCATTTGGGAGGCAGAGGCAGGCAGATCTCTGTGACTCTGAGGCCAGCCTGGTCTACATATGGTAAAATATAGGGTCTACCATAAAGAACGCTGGAATACCAATCATATAGGTTGAGCACTATCTTTTAGTTCCAAATCTAAGAGCTGTATAACTGTGCTAATGAGTTACAGCTTTCTCAGCTCCCCAGCGTAAAATCTGTAAAATCCGTAAAATCTGAAGGCCTAAAGGCCTGGAGATACTGCTGCAGTCATTGAGTTTCTTCATAGGAGCATGCGCTTTCCTCTTCCCCTCAACCCTCTCTAGCCCCTGTCTCCACCTCTGTCACTTCTTTTCTTACTGTTTTTCTTTCTGTGTTTCTCCTCTGTGTCCTCCGTCATATGTGTTCATGTATGTGGTGAAAGACCTGGATAAATCCAGACCCCTCTAGCAGGAAAAAACAGAGCCAAAAATCTAAGCAGGGAGAGAAGAATCAGAAATCTACGATTAGCCGGTTCAATTTCAGGAACTAGCTGAAGATAGATTGTAATCTTGAGTATAATCTTGAGAAACAGATCCCTTGTGATCATCACTGGTATTTTCGGAATTTTCTGTGACACCTTCCCTACCCCTTTTGGATTACTGGGCTGTGGTTTCTTCCTTTAAAAACCCCTTCTCCAGGTCACTGGGGTTGAACTCTTCCCCCGTGTGGGTTATGAGTCTTGGCCCCAGTGCACTGGTACCTGTCAAATAAACCTCATGTGATTGTAGCAAGGATAGTTTCTCGTGAGTTACGGAGGGGAGGGGGTCGTGTTATCCCGAGACTTGAGTGAGAGTCTCCCAACACCGGGGTCTTTCAGTGGCAAGTGGATATACATGCATGCACATGTGGGGGCTAGAGTGGAAGTCAGATGTCTCCCTCAGTTGCTCACTAACTTTTTTTTTTTTTTGAGACAGGGTCTCTCAGTGAACCATGAGCTCCCTGATTTGACTAGACTGTATGTCCACTGAACCCCAGGGATTCCCCTCTCTCCCCATGCCCAGTGCTGCCTTGCTGATCTTTCCCAGGGTTGAACTGGGATCTTTAGGCTTGTATGGCAAACACTGAACCTTCTAGGCAAACATCCTTCTAGGCTTCTCCACCCTCTCTTTTAGGCAGGTCTCCATATGTAGTTCAAGTTGGCCTGGAACTTGCTATGTAGCCCAGGGTAGCTATAAACCCTTACTCCTCCTGCTTCTGAGTACTGGGAGCAAAGTTGAATATCACCACATGTAGATATGTTCACTATCTGTGACAAAAATCGGAGAGAAGACATAGTAATTTTAACTCATCTTGATGCCTGATTTACTTGTATTTACATATTTTTAGCTTAATGCTTTCTAAAAGCAAACATACTGTTTTTAATATAGTTGAGCATAGCCCTCAGCCCCTTTTCAATACAATTTCTCCACTGTTATGTCCAGATTGTGGGGACCCCCAAAAGACCACCATGGAGACCGAATCCCATATGTAAAAGCAAAGAGCGAGCCTTTATTCAAGCTCGAGCTTGGACTCTGTCCAAAGCGGCGATTGAGAGCAGAGTATCCAGTCCAAGTGGTTTTTTTTTTTAAATCATAGTAGAGGTTAGGGTGAGGGGATTTCCAGGGTTCAGGACCCTAACTGGCTGACATTTGTCTAGGGGTCTTAAAGGGGAATAGGTGAGTCCTGGGCTCTGGATGTCTGGCGATCGTATCTAATCTTTTCTAATGGTCGGAATGTCACGGACTTCCCTTTAGAAGCTGGCCCTCCTTGAGTGGTGTCAGTTTATGGCTTTTCCTGGAACCCAGCACTGCCCACCAGTAAACTGAGGCACTCGGGCCTACTTTTTAGCTGGTTTCTCTCAGGCTTGCCGCGGCCACTGTGTGGCCTGGGCCCACACCCACGTGGTTTTTCTTCTTCTTTTCCCTTTACCATCCCAATCCCCCTGCTTAGATTTTTTTTTAAGGTTTATTCGAGAAGTCTCTGTTTATTTCTGTTTTCATTTTTGAGAATTGAAAGCTTACTTTTCCAAGGTCATATCTGATTCATCTGCTGGGTTCCGGTGTCCAGGTAGGTCGTGTGTCTTGTTACTAATCTGCATGGCTCACTCTTGAATTACACTGGCTAGTGTGAGTGAAACCTGTTACCTCCACGCTGCAGCCCATCACTGATACCAGTTCCTCTGCTATCCACGAGGCTACAAGCTTTTTGAGAGGTTCACAATTCAGTCCTTATTGGATACTTAAGAGTCATTCTTTTATTTCCTTTAAAGGTCTTGGCTTTTGTATTTTAAAATGTCATATAGAAGTGGTTTTGTTTTTAATACCAGGTTCCCCATGGTTGCTTAGGATACAATCATGGTCTCACCTCAGCTTCTAAAGCATCTGGAACTAAAGGCATGGCCACCATGCCTAGTTTAGACCAGTGCTTGCTTGCTTGCTTGCTTTTTTTTTTTTTTTAATGCTCAAAGTGTTTTCTAAAATTAGAGTTCAGTATGTGAACTAGTCTAGACTGTGGATTCTAGAGCAGAAAGACATGTTTTGAGACTGGGGAGACAGTTTGATCAGTAAAGTATGTGTCTTGAATGCATGAGGATCTGAGTTCCATCTCAGAACTTGAGTTAAACACACAAACGAACACACACGCGTGAGTCTGGTGACTCGAGTTTATAATCCCAGTTAGGGAGGCAGAGGTAAGTAGATTCCTGGGGCTAGCTGTCTAGGTGAGCTCCAGGCCAGCAAAGACCCTGTTTCAAAAACCAGGTGAGGGTGAGTCTCCTTTGAGAAGCCCACATTTACATTCTTGCCGTGTCTTTTCTTCCTGAGGGTCTTTTTTTCCTTCTTAACCCTAGTGCTGAGAATCTGTATTGAAATCTCCAACCCTGTTTCAAAACAACAAAGCACATGGCACGTGAAGAAGCCCACCCCAAGTGGATCACTGACTTTCACACTCATACATGTACATGCTTTACACATACACACACACACACACACACTCACACTCACACACATGGAGTGGGGTCTGGGGCAAGGGAAAGAAATACAGGTCCAGAAGAAAGAAAGAAGATAGCACAAGAATAGACCATCATTTACTTGATCCAGATTTCCAGACAAAAATCACTCTTTTTTTAATATTTATTTATTTATTTATTTATTTATTTATTTATTTATTTATTTATTATGTATACAATGTTCTGTCTGTGTGTATGCCTGCAGGCCAGAA
The DNA here is from genome assembly GCF_014885135.2 of Alexandromys fortis. NCBI lineage: Eukaryota > Metazoa > Chordata > Mammalia > Rodentia > Cricetidae > Alexandromys > Alexandromys fortis. The sequence continues at coordinate 2,594,645 of NW_026067980.1, forward strand.
GAGGGCACCAGTCCTCATTTCAGATGGTTGTGAGCCACCATGTGGTTGCTGGGAATTGAACTCAGGACCTTTGGAAGAGCAGGCAATGCTCTTAACCACTGAGCCATCTCTCCAGCCCCAAAATCACTCTTAATGTAGGGTTTAAATAATATTCCCAGGTAGAAAGTTTTGTGCTTTTCACTGTCACTTAATTTAATATAATGTCCCTGCCAACTGTAATAGCAATGTCCTAAGTAATAGCCACACAGACTGTGTTACCAAGGTGGTTCTTAGGTATATATATATATATATATACCTATATATATACCTATATATATAGGTATATATACCTATATATACCTATATACCTATATATATATATACCTAAGACTATATATATATATAGTCTTAATAAGAGTACCGTGTATATTTTATCACCTGTTTATAAAGAAAAGAACCCAGAAGCATGAGGAAACTGGTTGACTTGCCTGTAACACAGGTTGTTTTCGGTTCAAGGACAATCTCTCTTAATCATTTCTAGTGACTGGCTGGTTTTTTAGGTGTGGCTCTGTGACCCAATTCTGACTAGTGGATTGTAGAGAAAATGATGTGTACCATCTCCAGACTTGGCTTTCAAGGAGCCCATAGCCTTCCACATTTCTTATTTCACCCTTACTTGGGGAGGCAGCAATGGTGCAGCTATGAAGCATGTCATAACATCGAAAGTAAAGACTGGTATTGAAACGCCACAGAGAAGCCTGCGTGGGGTGAGGAAATGTCCTTCTCTGACTCCTCTATGAATAAAAAGAAGGCCTGTGGGGTCTTCTTTTTACCCTAATGTCCATCTGAAGAAGTTATACTGTTCAAATAGTTTAGAGACTCAGCAACAAAAATCCACTCTTACTGGGTGGTGGTGGTGCACCACTTTAATCCCAAGCACTTAGAAGGCAGAGGCAGGCAGATTTCTGAGTGAGGCCAGTTTGGTTTACTGAGCTAGTTCCAGTACAGCCAGGGCTATACAGAGAGACCCTGTCTTTAAACAACTGAAAAAGTAATCCCCTCTGGAACAGACTAGAAATGAAGCACATGGTTTCCCAGAACGTGCTGCTTTGGGCTCTGACTCTAAGACTGGAAAGAGCTCCAGTCAGCTCTGCATTCACAATTAGTTGCAGCCACAAATGTGCAGAGTCACAAAGTGGCTAAAGAGCAAAATAATCTTTTTTCTGCTTAGACCATTAAGCAATTGATTTCGCATTTGCATCGTGAAGCAATCTGCTAAGCAAAGTGGGAGGCTGTAATTTAAAATTTGCTTTTCTGTGTCAATTCCACAGATGCTCTTAGGGTACCATTAGCTCTAAGGCATTTAGGTAAATGTAGGTGTGTTTCCAAGTGAACACAATAAGAAGAATTTGATTACAGGTGACTTTGCCACGGCAGTTCTGGAAACTGCAGCCTTTGCTGACTCAGAGGAGGTGTCAACTACACTCTCTCTGTTCGGTCTTTTCTTGTGTCCTAGCTTCTGGTTTTATGTCACCATTATTCACTTATCAATATCTGTTTTTCTAAAAAAAAAGTTAATTAGCATGGTTTGTCTTACCTTGTTTTTAATTCCCTTAATGAGTTTTGACTGAAGACCGAGTGTCGGACCTCAGACATACTGACAACCTGTTGAATGCCTATGGATTAAATTTGCCCAGGAGCTCAGATAAGAATTAATTATTTATCTTCAACATACTCTACTACTATGAGATAAAACCACAGTGTCACGTTCTTTACTCACTCAGTTGGTTTTTGTTTTCTGTCTTAATTTGGATTTTCCAACACAGGTCTACTTGGAGCCAAGTTGAGGTACCCTGTGCTGGGTGGAGTCTTCCTTAGATAAACCACTTTATGGTTTCTGGAATAACCATGTTTTGTTTAGCTTGGATTCATTTATCCTGAGGGCTTAAGGTACAGAAAATGTTCTCTTTTTTTATTTGCACTTACATAAATTAATATGAAACAGGATATATTAAAATTTACTTTGAGTTACCGAAATGGGATAATTCAGTGGCATTTTTATCACAGTGGAACTATCACAGTATGGGAAAACATTTGCTCATCTGTACATTGCCTGTAGCCTTGAGCATAAGGAAAAGTACCTGTTCTAGACCTTGAAGGGACTCACTATTCATTTAATAAAGAGAATAATAATAAATTATGCTTTGCCAGTGAAGAAGTACTGACTTACAATAGGACAACCCGTGTCTCTTGTACAATAAAATCATTAGTGGTGCTGTGACAAGAGATTGAAGTAGGTCAGGCGTGCTCCTTTTTACACTGCTCCAGAACAGAAGAAGGATTAAAAATGTATGCATTACCTTTAGAAACAATGATCTGGGGCAGAAATGTAATAAAATACCCGGTCTCTTGTGTCGTCCTATGCGGCTCTGGGCTTCTCAGTTTGCGATTGCACCGGCACAGTGGCTTTGGGAGCCCTAGAAGCAATGATGAAGATATGCCAACCCCCAGACAGTTTTTGCTGAAAATCCAGAAGCAGATGGTTTAGAAAGGTAAAGTAACAATCAAAGAGAATTGTGTTTTTTTTTTATGCTCCACGTGTTAAAATATATCATATAAATGTCTCTCTGGTAAGGTTATTTGAAAAATACACAATAGTTATTGTGTAAAATATTCTAGCAGCCAAAACTACCAAGATGTCTTCATAAAAGAGCATTGTTGAATTTGGAAAAATTACTTGTTAATGTTTTATTAACTTTTTAGACATTTCCCAGTCTTTATTTTATGTTATAATATAAAATTGTAATATATTGTTTAATGCTGAAAATAACATAAGAGAACTACGTAGCACCTATGCAGCTTTGTCTTAAGGAATGTTGGGCAGCATTGTTTGTGACTGTCTAGCTGTTGTGTCTGAAGCCGTTGATCTGAATGGGTGCTTTGCGCAGGAAAGTTGTTGCTTTTGTTTTTGGTGGCCCGGTTCGTTCCCGGTCTATTCCCGTTGATGACCTCTCAGTGTTTAATAATGGAGCACAGGGAACATACTTTCAAACCTCCCATTTGTCTGGTTGGGCTAAATTTCCTTTTTAGCAAAGGTGATTAAAATGAAAAAAATCTTATGGGTCAGGCATATTATTTTTCTTTCTGCAGATTCCAACAGGTCAGCCACATACTGAGGATTGAGACTTGAGTGGACAATAATGAAACATACACACAATTCTTTATTTTAAAATTCTTTGTATGTCTATGTTATATACATGAGTGTGTGTCGTGTGTGTGCAGGTGTGCCTGTGGAGGCCAGAGGTCAGTCCCCGGTGTCTGCTATCTCTTCCCCTTGTTCTCTGAGACAGAATTGCTCACTGAACCTCACACTCACTAACAGCAGGGGACAGTCTGGACAGCTCCAGGCACTGTGTAGAAATCATAATAACTGCTGAAAGGCCTGTGTCTGGAATATGGTTCAGCCTTCTTGCAAACCCATGCCTCACATCTCTCGAATGACTGTTCAAACACCCTCGTTTCTGTCTGGGGAGTGGACGTGGCCACTGCAGTTCACACTGCCTATACTTTGGGACCCACAGGCCTCAAGTGCCACTAACAAACGCCAGCTGCTGAGAGAAAGAACATCAGATGTTAGAACTGCAAAATGCTGAGCCCAGGCATGTGTTAAAAGTGAGGATATTTGTTGGCCAAGGACAAGTGCATATTGCTAGGTAATGAGAAGCTGCGTAGTGAGCCCATCCAGCACAGACTGAGCAGTTTCTCTTAGGCGTCTTTTTCTGGATGGCCTTCTAAAAGCCAGGAGCAGTGCAATCAGACGGGACAGACAGGCCAGCGAAGCCCGCCCTCCTTAGCAGACAGACTTGGAGAGGTGGCTTTCCGTGCTCGTTAATCGGGATTATTTACTAAGGAAGAAGTCATCGTAAGAAAAAGAAACTAAATCTGAGTTTGCAGTTTGTTTTCAGACAAGAAATTGAAGCAAGGTAGGGTTGTATTACCAGAGTCCCCCTCCTTCACAAGCTAACTACATCCCTTTGTGGGGCATGGAGACTCTGAAACAGTGTAGCTCTGGTTGTCTCAGAACTCATAGGGCTCCACCTGCCTCTGCCTCTTGAATTCTGTGGGGAAAGACGTGTGCCACCACACCCAGCTCTCTAAACAACATCCTTTAAAAAGACCAGTGTCGGGGCTGGGAAGATGGCTCAGCACTTAAGAGCACTTGTGGCTCCCCCCGAGGACCCAAGTCTGGTTCCCAGCACCTACACGGCAGCTCACAACCACCTTGAACTATTCCCAGGGCATCTGGTGCTCTTTTCTGGCCTTTGCAAGCACTAAGCATATATGTGGTCCACATACATACAAGCAGGGCCAAACATATTTCAGAGGGAATCAGGTAAAAACCAGCAGGCTGTACGACCTTATGACCCAGGGTTTTGTTGAGAGCGTACCCATAACAAGAGCAATAGACATCAAATGACAAAGTGATTTTGGTCAGAGAAGCAGATCCAACATCCTCCTCATTCTGTTCATATCTGCCAGCATGAGGTGGGAGGAGCGTCTGTGGCTCTGAAGGTTTGTTCAGTGGGTGTCCCTGTACTGCAGCACCATTGTCTAGGTGCATGGGCTTCTCCTTCCTCTTCATACTCAGCAGAGAGGGGATTTATGTGAGAGAAGTCCTTACTTTTGAGAGGTGAATCAGGATTGGTGTTGAGGATAGGAAGGAAAAAGTCTGGGAGGTGAGAAAATGACATCCGTATTACTGTGTGTTTGTGTATGCGTGCATGTGGGTGCTGGTGACAGCCAGATGATGGTGTCACAGCCGCTGCCGCTGGAGTTACGTATAGTTGGGAACTGCCTGATAGATGTGCTGGGAACTGAATGTGGGTCCTCTGGAAGAGCAGCAAGTACTCTTAACTACTGGATCATCTCTCCAGCCCCTGACAGCACCTTACCTATGCGGAGACGAAAGCTGTGGGTATTTTGCTGTTGTTTGATGATGGCTTCAGATGTCAGCCTCGTCTGGATGGGGATCTGGGCCTGTGTGGGAAGCTTAGGACTCTACAGGAAAGGACACCCTAATTAAAGTAGGGGGTTGAAAATGAGAGAAGAGGGGCTTCTCTGTAGGGAGCATTTTGCAATCAAAGCCACATGGCAAAGATTGTCTGCTGCTAAGATTCATTTTTTGTCCAAAGGAAAATGGCTAATTGACACAATGAATCCTGTATATGGTTGACCCCTCCTCACCATAAACGAAACCGGCTGTTTGTGTGGTTTGATTTTTTTTTAGTGCCAGCAAAAATTGACGTTAAGCAATTATTGTATCATCTATGTCAAATCTCAATTTAAGTATTTTTTTTAAATTGAATTATTTTTATTTTTAAAATAAAGTCTTACTATGTAGCCCTAACTAGTCTGGAACTCCCTGTGTAGACTGACCTTGAATTTTTGATAATCCTCCTGCCTCTGCTTTTCAGCTGCTAGGTTCACAAGCATGCACTACCACACCTGACTCTGAATTACTTTTTCAATGGAAAATGTAATCAATTAATTTGTACTTTTGAGACACCATATCCTGTAGCCCAGGCTGGTCCAGAGCAAGCTGAGGGTGACCTTGAACTTCTGATTCTCCTGCTTCTACCTTCTCACCTCATAAATCCTGGGATTACACACAAGAGCACACCACTGTGTAAGTCAGTCTTTCTTTTTCTTTTGTCCTAGGGGTTAGATGTAGATCTTCACACGTGCTGGGTTAACTCTCTACTGGACTATAACCCCAGTTAAGGCCTTCTTAACTGTGCCTTTTGATAACATCTTAGGTAATTCACAATGGTCTCAAATTTCCTCTGCAGCTGAGTCTGTTCTTTCATGCCTCATCCCCCTGCCTCCACCTCCCAAGTACTGGGATTATTGGCATGTGCCACCCCTCGATCCTCCTCCATCTCCTCTACCTCCTCTTTCTGTCCTCCTCTTTTTTATGTCAGAGTTTTCTGGTTGTGATAAACAAGATTATAATGACACATCCCCAAATTGCCAGACGGAAGAGCTGATAAAAGACACATCTTACTTTTGAGTGTGGGATGGTCTCAATTCAGATGAAGTGCTATGCAGAGGGAGAAGGCGGATACCGTGCTGCGGACAGAAATGTCACCAGGGGACCACTGGGAGGCGCAGTGGTATAAGTGAGCGGAGACCAGCGTCTCCAGTCACCTCAACTTCCATCTCCCCTGAGTCCTCGGATAGGCCACTTGGTCTCATTCTGGGTCAGTTTTCTTATCTGCAAAATAGAGATAATTTTTTTTTCTCACTGTATTTTGATGAGACTTAGATATGACAAAGTTCAAAGCTCTCTTAAAAAGGGCACTGGCCATGGAAATCAGTGCACTGGTGTGGACTGCCTAGAAGTTCAAAGCATAAAGGGCAAGGCGGAGACCTGAAGGGCCCTGGGGTTTGTGTGAGAATTTTATTGCAAATGTTTGTAAGAGGTGAATATTTGCTTGAAAGATAAAGGGCCATGGTTATCATCAAAGACTGGAACTAAGAGTGTTTGGGGGCGGTTTCTGCTTTTCCTATTTGGTCTACTAAGCGAGCCTGGGTGCCAAGATTATAACTTTGTTTCCTTTATTATTTCCTCTTTAAAAAGCCAAATGTATTTTGACAGGATTACGGAAAGGCCCTTGTGGCAGTTGTTTTTGGTGAGAAGTCATCATGACTCCCAGAGAAAGCAATGTTTCAAGGAAGATCTCCCCAAGGATCTCCCAAGATCATGTCTCAAATGTCACAAACTATGTGACAGGTTTTTTCCACTAAGAAATCCCCTTCTCTGCCGTAACATTTCTGGACGAACACACAGTTGGATGTGCTTGGGGCAACTGTTCTATGCTTGCATTAAAGCGTTGTAGCACGGTTAATAAAAACCCAGAGACAGATATTTGTTCAACCTGAAGATCAGAAAAGCAAAGCAGCCACGCCACTAGAGAGCTCTTACCTCCATGAAATCTTCAGACTGAAAGAGAGCGAGTTCCTGTCTCATCCCGCCTTATATTCCTCTCTAGTGCTGGGATTAAAAGTTTGCACCATTAATGCCCAATTTCTATGGCTAACTAGTGTGGCTGCTGGGATTAAAGGTGTGTGCCACCACTGCCTGGTCTGTATGGCTGCCTAGTGTGGCTGCTTTGCACTAATCTTCAGGCAAGCTTTATTTATTAAAACACAATTAATATACCACGATAGAGCATTGTTCCGGAACATTGTCCCTTCCCCAGGAGTCTCCTTTTGTCCCATTTCTTGGCTCCCTTGTACCTTTTCCTTTGCTAAATTATTCTCCCCAGGACCTCGCCTGTAATTCTACCAACATTCTTGCGCGTATGAGCGCACGTGTGTGTGTGTGTGTGTGTGTGTGTGTTTGTGTGTGTGTGCATGCATGTGTAAGTCAGAGGACAACTTTGCGTAATATTTTTTAGGTGAACCCAACTATTCTTATTTTTTTGAGACAAGGTCTCTTCTTGCGTCCCTCCCCCACTTTGCTACAGGGTTTCTCTGTACAGTCTTGCCTGTCCTGGAACTAGCTCTTGTAGACCAGATTGGCCTCAAACTCAGAGATCCACCTGCCTCTGCTTCCTGAGTGCTGAGATTAAAGACATGTGCCACCATTGCCCAACTTGAGACAGGGTCTTTTAATGATCCCAAACTCTCTAAGTAGACTAGGTTGCCTGGCTAGTGAGTCCAGAGATCAGTCCTCCTCGGTTCTAGGGTTACAAACACAGGCTACTATGTCTTGCTATTTCTCCCCCTTGGAGAATCAAAGTTAGGTATTTGTTCTGGAAAAGCAAGCATTTTACTTATCAAGCAATCACCTCAGCCCCTGCATTAATTTATTTTTTTAAAAAAATATTTATTTATTTATTATGTATACAGTATTTTGTCTATGTGTATGCCTGCAAGGCAGAAGAGGGTACCAGACCCCATTACAGATGGTTGTGAGCCACCATGTGGTTGCTGGGAATTGAACTCAGGACATTTGGAAGAGCAGGCAATGCTCTTAACCTCTGAGCCATCTCTCCAGCCCCTCTTTTTTTTTTTTTTTTAAAGATTTTATTTATTATGTATACAATACAGTGTTCTGCCTCCATGTATGACTGCATGCCAGAAGAGGTCACCAGATCTCATTGTTCTCATTGTAGATGGTTGTGAGCCACCATATGGTTGCTGGGAATTGAACTCAAGACCTCTGGAAGAGCAGTCAGTGCTCTTAACCGCTGAGCCACCTCTCCAGCCCATTCATTAATTTCTTAAAAAAAAATCTATTGAACCAGGACTTAATTCTTGATCTGGATTCTGCTGCTTGTATCCTTGTGGGGCAGATAAAGGGCCAAAGGGGGAGGCGAGTCAGTGTGGTCTCGAGGAGGCATGGGGGCAGGATGACTTCAGAAGTGGTGATGTTGTCTCTTTCTATCAGGAAGCTTGCAAAGTCTGGTGGGACATTAGTAGGGGCCGATGATCAGTAATATTAATAAATTAATGCATCTGTATTAATTAGAGCTCCTCAAATCCTGGTGCACATGGATTAGCCAGAATGACCTCTTAAAGGAGACATTCACCCTCATTTATTAGTGGGGACTCCGTGGAACACTTTGGACAGAAAAGAAAGATACTTTCCCCTTTATTTACAAATCTCAAAAAAGTGAGCTTTTGTCTTCTCATCTCTGTTTGATTTTGAGTTCTTGTGATTTCCTTGTGAGTCTCACCATAAGCACATGGTTTGGCATAGCAGGTGTACCCCAACTGCTAGCACCTGCGCTCAGCTCTTACCATTCTCCTCCCCTTCTTCTCTTCAGACCAGCGACCCCCACCGGCTTTCTCAGACTTGTCGTCGGCATTTACAGAGCTGAATCCAATGGTCAAGTCCAAGACTTCACTATTTTGCATATTAAAAAATTGAGCTGGGTGGTGGTGGTGCACACCTTTAATCCCAGCACTCAGGTGGCAGAGGCAAGTGGATCTCAGTGAGTTTGGTCTACAAAGCGAGTTCCAGGACAGCCGGGACTGGTACACAGAGAAACCTGTCTTGAAAAACCAAAGCCCCCCACTCCCCCCAAAAAAATCGAGATCAAATTTATATACCATAATGTTCCCTTTTCTAAAGTGTGCAATTTAGCAGCTTTTCTTTTCTTTCTTGAGACAGGTCTCACTTTGTAGCCCAACCTAGTTCTCCTGAGTGTTGGGGTCACAGCTATGCACCACCACATCCCCCCAGATTTTTAATTTGTGCACAAAACTTCAGTCACATGAGCACTTTTTAATCCCAGAACCTTTTTCTTTTCTTTTTTCATTCTTTTTTTTATTTTCAAAACAGGATTTCTCTGTAGCTTTTTGGTTCCGGTCCTGGAACTAGCTCTTGTAGACCAGGTTGGTCTTGAACTCACAGAGATCTGCCTGCCTCTGCCTCCCGAGTGCTGGGATTAAAGGCGTGCGCCACCACCGCCCGGCAGAACCTTTTTCTAATCTCCAAAAGAAACTTTGTGCCCATTGTGGATTTCTCTAGTTCTTAGCCCCAGCTTCTGCCTGGATCTGCCCACTCTGACATCTCGTGTAACGGAATCATTGTGCGTGTGCCCTTGGGTCTCATCTTGACCTGTGACAGCCCCTCTTCCTTCATCTGCCTTTCAGAGCATCCTCTCTTTCATATGCTCATGGCTTGGGGTACACTTCTCTACTTCCATGTTTCCTCCTTACCTTCCTATTCTCTTGATACTGGGGAGCCCTTACTCCTCAGTGGAGAGATGTCTTTTTCACAGGGACCCCCAGGCTCACCAATTTAAATGCTGTACATTTGCTCTCAACTCCTACACTTGATCTTAGCCAAGAATGATGTCATCAATCCCTCTACTTCCAGAACTATTTGTTCATCTCCTCTCTGTTTCCAACATGCATTGCACAATCAGCATGCCCAGAGCTGACTGCAGGGGGTCATCCTCCTGCCCTCTCATGTCTTCCTCCCACAGTTTCCTCTCTACTTGTGCAGCTCAGAAGCTTTGTGGTCATGCTTCCCTTCTTCACATCCCACCCCACATTGCATCTACATCCGATTCTGCTGGCTCTTCTTCCAATATTACCCCGAATCCAGCTCCTTGTTACTTTCCCAGCTGCTATGCCTGGGGAAGCCTATCTATTTTCATGCATGGTGTGTGTGTGTGTGTGTGTGTGTGTGTGTGTGTGTGTATGAACATGAATTTAGAGAGGCCTGAGAAGGATTCAGGTGTCTTACTCTATGGCTATCCAGGCTATTTTTTGAGACAAAGTCCCTCACTGAACCTAAAGCTTGCCATTTCAGCTACTCTAGCTGGCCAGCGAGTTCCCAAGATCTGTCTCTGCCTGTTTGTCTCTACCTACCGTTCCTCTTACCCGCCCGCATGCTGGAGTCACAGACATGGCTATGCCAGCTTTTATGTGGGTGCTGGGGATTCAAATTCAGATTTTCTTGTCTGCAAAGCCAGCCCTCTTAACCACAGAACCATCTCCCTAGTCTATCGAGTAATTTATTAACTGCTGATGGGCATTTCTGCCACCATCTTTATGGATACTCATAGTAGCTTTCGGGATTTTTTTTTAAAGACAAGTTGAGTTATGTCTCTCTTTGCTAAGAACCGTTCACTAGACCACCACATTTCTCAGAATAAAAGCCAAAGTCTGTACGTTGTCCACCAAGCCCTACAAGCAATGCCTCCCTTCACGCCATTACTTTTGTTTTTGTCTACCTGGATCTCTGAGTCGGCCACAGTGGCTCTTCACAATTCTTCTTCTCAAATACACACCCCACAGTTTGCACTTCCTGTTCTTTCTTCCTGGAATGCTCTTTCTCCAGAGGCCTCAAGTCCCCGTTGTTCAATTCTTTGTTTCCATGCTACTTAATCAATGCAACCTAACTCTAACGACTTTGATTAGTTAATTAATTACACACAGGGTCTCATTATCTCAGACTGATCTCAAACTTGCTACATAAATGACCTTGGACTTCTGATCCTCCTGTCTCTGCCTTCCAAGTGCTCTAGTTACAGGCGTCATCCATAAATGATGGTCTATGAGGTTCTGGGAAACTGAACCAGGAGCTTTGTGCATGCTAGGCAACACCTTCCCAAATGCACTTCCATGTCCTGTTCATAACAGCAACTGCTCCCAGCTCCCCACCCCATTCTCTATACCATTGTCTGTTTCTTTTTTTCTTTTTTTTTATATTTATTTATTATGTATACAATATTCTGTCTGTGTGTATGCCTGCTGGCCAGAAGAGGGCACCAGACCTCATTGCAGATGGTTGTGAGCCACCATGTGGTTGCTGGGAATTGAACTCAGGACCTGTGGAAGAGCAGGCAATGCTCTTAACCTCTGAGCCATCTCTCCAGCCCCACCATTGTCTGTTTCTTTAACCGTTTTCAAAGCCCTTACCAGTGGACACACACACACACACACACACACACACACACACGTGCGCGCGCACACACATACATGTGCACACACACGCACACACACATGCACACACAGGCACACACACACGCACACACAGGCACACACACGCACACACACACGCACGCAGGCACACATACTTTTACTTAAGTAGACAGATACACAGGTGTGCACACATATGTACATAATGCACCAACATGTACATGCACCCATTTGCTTGACTGTATTCCTTCCCCGCTTGCCTGCAGACTCTGAGTGCCGTGACTTTGTGCTCACTTCAGCAGCTCATATACTAAACTTGGAATGAGTACAGAGGCTTCCTTTTGTGCCCTGCTGTATTCCCAGGAACTGGAAAAGTTTGACATCATAAGTTGTCAGCATGTATAGATACCCCTTTCTCAGCCAAATGGCAAGAAGAGAAGAGAAACAGTTTAAGAACTGGTTGTTTTCTGTTTGGTGCACATAGCTGCTTGTAGACCACGTGAAATGGCAGCAGCCTTCTCTTTTCTTCTTCCAATGACATAGCTCCTCTAAGCTGTGGGCTCACGGGGTGATTTCCAAAGATCATTTATTCTGTACATCTTCCCTGTGGTTTTTGGGGCATCAAACATTTATACCCACCTGTGCGCTTGGCCTAGGAACTGCCTCTCCTTCGCATGCATGGATGCTTGATTCTTGGTTAGAGATTCCACAAAGAAGGGAGGTCATTTGGGGCATTCGATGTTGCTCACTAAGGCCAATGTGACAGGAGTGCTATCAGCAAGGTTAGCGAGCGCATATATGAACGCTGGCTGGAACAATGCTGCTGCCGGAGAGTTGCAAGAAGATTTCAGCATGCAATGTCTGATGGCCGAATTGGCAGGCTGGAGTCCTCTTCTTTTTTTCTCTCTGCCCAGTTTCCTCCCTCCCTGGCTGGCCGCCTCTCCCACCTTCACTTCCTTCTCCACTGGCTTCTTTCCTGTGTCTCCTCCCTCTCCTGCTGTATCCATTCCTCAATCAGGACGCAAAGAGTCAGAGAAAGAAGGCAAATCTCCAGGGTTACAGGGTTAGTGGGGACATCAGAGTCCAGACTCAAGGTTCTTGATACTTATTTCTTTGGAGTCTGGAGTATTACCTTCCCAGAAAACAAGGGCACAGTCAGGAAGACAATGATTTAAACTTTCCTGGAGATGTTAACTGACTTGCTCTCAAAAACTTAGATCTAATGGACAAGCAGCTGGAGTTTAACCAAAGACTGAAAAGCATATCTTTGTCTTTAACTTTTCTGACATTTCTAGTTTTCTCTCTAAGCCTCCGGACATCTCACATGGCCTTTTATCTTATGATAAACTCTCATGCACTCACTTGTGTGTACAGAGCCTAAATCATTCATGGGCGAGAGAGGCTGGAGAGGAGCATGACAAAATATATTTTACGAATTGTTAAAAACCCTTTTATGGGGCCGGGCGGTGGTGGCGCACGCCTTTCATCCCAGCACTCGGGAGGCAGAGGCAGGCGGATCTCTGTGAGTTCGAGACCAGCCTGGTCTACAAGAGCTAGTTCCAGGACAGGCTCCAAAGCCACAGAGAAACCCTGTCTCGAAAAAAAAACAACAACAACAACAAAAAAAACAAATACAAAAAGAAACCCATTTATGTTACATATAAAAATATAATTAAAATTTGCATTTTATGATAAAATATAATATATATATATAATTATAGCAGCTGATATTTGTTGACCATGCTTTGTGTGACAAGTGCTATTTTCATTAGGGAAACAAATCACAATGATATAGCGTTCTCACACCCATGGCGATAGCAATATAACAACAACAACAATAATAATTGCATTGAATTATAAGTACAGACAAGGATGCGGAGAAATTGGAAACTCAAACGTTGCTGGTAGCAACACAAAATGTTGTAGCCATCTTGGAAAGTAATCTGCAGTTCCTAAAGATGTTAAAATTACCATGGAGCATAAAAATTCCATTTCCTGATACGTGCAAGAGAATTGAAAAGATGCCTTTTTACAAAACGTGTACACAGGTGCTTATAGAGGCATTGTTTCCAACAGCCTAAAGGAGGAGACAACCCATACTGTCTACCCTTTGATGCATATATAAAGAAAATGTGGTATGTCTACATAATTTGATCATGCAGTCACAAAAAGAAATGAAGTTCTAATAAATGATATTTCAGTGAGCAATGGACGACTCTAGATAGCATCATGCTGAGATAATAAACAGAAAAGGCTATGGAGTATATATGAGGTATCCAAATAGGCATAGCTACGAGACTTGTCACCAGGGAATGGGAGAGGAGTTGGGGGTGACAGGTGCAGGTATGGGGCTGCTTTTTGGTGAGATGAAAAAAATATTTTTTTTTGAGGCAAACCCCCAAATATCCCAGATTGGCTTTCAACTTGCCATGTAGTCAAAGCTGGCCTTAAATTCCCAGTTTTCCTGCCACCAGGTCCCAAGTGTTGGAATTACAGGCATGTGACGCCAGTCTGGTGGGAAGAAAAATTGTGCAAGCGGATAGTGGTGTTTGGTGCAGAACCCTGTGAGCATACTGACCCACACATCTTAGGATGCTTAAAATGGTGTGTTTTATGTTATGTGACTTTTATCTTAATTAAAAACGGCACTTTACAAGTTTTAAATGATATATAGTTGAATCAATTTGTTTAAATTTAGTTTCTGGCATATTTATTGTAAGCAAACTTTGAGTTTTTGAATTATGTTAAGAAATATCCATTGGAGACTAGGGAGATGACTCAGTGATTAAGAGCATTCGCTGCTTTTCCAGAGGACTGGGGTGTTTGATTCCCAGCATCCATATGGCACTCACAACCAGCTGTAACTTCAGGTCCTGGGGACATGGTCCCCTCTTCTGAACTCTACAGGCACTAGGCTCACATGTGCTATACAGGAAACACACACACACACACACACACACCTACCCACGTGTACACACACACACACACACACATCCATACGAAGAAATATTCTTTAATTTTTGTTGTTTTTTTCAGATGGGTCTTACTTTGTAGCCCAGTCTATTGTTGAGTTCCTAATCCTCTGGCTTTGGCCTCCCGAGGGCCCCCATAATTAACTTCCTGTCTGGGTTTGATTTTAAGGCAACTCCAAGTCAGAATTTGTGTGTGTGTGTGTGTGTGTGTGTGTGTGAGAGAGAGAGAGAGAGAGAGAGAGAGAGGGGGAGACAGAGAGAGAGAGAGAGAGAGAGAGAGAGAGAGAGAGAGAGAGAGAGAGAGAGAGAGAGAGATTCTCTTGTATGCTGGTCTAGAATGCACTAGGTAGTTAGGCTGGCCTTGGATTCCTGACCCTCCTACCTCTGTCCCCTCACTCTTGCTTGGCTGTGTGGTTCTTGGGTTGTATGTGTGGGTTGTATTTTAACTCCATCACACACCTTCAGGAGGTAGGAGGTAAACCTGGTCATCACTTAACAGTGAACTTAAAAGCAAAACATTTGGCGAACTTAAATTGGCTTTGGGATGCGAGATCAATGGTAATGTGTTTGAGTCTCTGGGTTTGCTTCTCATTGCTAAAAATACTATCAAACTAGGTTTGGGGATACAGTTTAATGGTAGAGACTTAGGTTTTACTTCCAGTATGTGAAAAAAAGAAAGGAAGGATGGAAGGAAGGCCAAACAAGTTGGAATAAGCAGACTTTTCTAAGTCAGGATTATGGTTGTCTTTGGTTGGGGGAGGGGATGATGATGATTTGGAAGGGAATTAGTATGGGAGGCTCTTTAGTATTTGAGATACTAGATTTTTGGATCTAGATACTGGTTACAGGGTTTGATTTTTCTAAAAGTCATTCAATTTACACTGATACAGTGTACCCTGTTTTGAGGAGTTCAACACCAAGTTTACAGTTTAGTTAATAAGTCTCCCCAAATTTGTATATTATGCCATCAAGCTTTGGCAATTCGCTGGGGACAAGAACCTATGGTCATGAGTTGATGCCTTGGGGAACACAGCTAACAGGGACTGTTCTTTCAGGTTCTTTTTTCATGGACAGGCATGTGGATGTTCTGACAGCTGAGTATCAGGTTCCTGCTCTTCACACCACGAGCTAACAACGTTTCCAAGAGCTGGGTCATCGCTATGATGTCCTTCCTGTGAGTTGTTAGCTCCTTTAGAAGGTGAGGCAGGAATAGTGCTATCAGACAGCTGGGTCCCACTTCTTGCTGCCATGGTCCTTTTTCTGTGTAGACACAGAAATGCCATTGAGTGCCCACAACAAATCAATTCATTTGGCATTCGAGTGGCTTAGGCTCATAATCGCACAGTTAAAATATTTGATGCCAGAAGCATTTTGGCATTCAGCCACTTTTGGATTTTGGAGGTAACATGTTGCACACAGTATCCGTTGCACAACACTGCCAACAGGGCCTGGGACTGGGCTATGTAATTCGACAGCGGTGAATATTTAGACCAAATGGTCCATTTACACCAAATTTCCTCCAATAATCTCATGCCAGCTCAGGCCAGGGTGAGCTCCTAAACGAGCTCACAGCAGACTGCCTTTTTGGTTTTCAGGTTTTAGATCTTTGGAGTTGCTGCTGAGAACAGTGGATCCATCTCAGTCAGTTCTGCCACCGAAGGTGGTGAGAGTCTCAGTTCTCTCATGACAGAGGTTTTCCATGGGGCAGACATGTTCCCTAGGGTTGGGGGGTGCAGATGAAAATGTACAACCTAGATGGTCAACCTAGGCTAAAGCATCTAGGTCAATAAATACGTGAACCAATGGCAAGTTGATGACCTTGAAGGCACAGAGCAGCACCGTTGACCACAATTCCTTTAGGATTCCGTCTCCTTGGAGAACCTGCTAAGCTGTCAGAATGTGTTAGCATTCCATTGATCCCCGTAGCACATCAGGGCCTCTTGGAGCGCTCAACCATAGCTAAATTTATAAAGTAAAATTTCTGGTGACTAATATTTATCTAAATTAAGTTAATTATAGGGATGATAAAGCTCCCCTAGACATGTGTTTTGAAGAGATTAGGGCGAATTGTCTAAATAAGAAGCAAGAGAATTTTTTTTTCCCCTGGCAAATCGATTTGCTGTCTTTCCTGCTGGCCATTCATGGGCCCAGCTGCCGGTCTCAGGGCCTCTGTTCAGAATGTTCATCGGCACTAAAGCGGGGATAAACATGTAGCAGCATTTCATTTGTATTTTAATAAATAAAGCTTGCCTGAAGATCAGAAAGTAAAACAGCCACGCTGGCCAGCCTTACAGACCAGGTGGCAAGGACACACACCTATAATCCCAGTAGCCGCACTAGCTTGCCACAGAAACCAGGCAGTAGTGGTCCACGCCCTTAATCCCAGCACTAGAGAGGATTATAAAACGGGAGGAGACAGCTCTCAGACACAGTCTCATTCTAAGGTTTCCTAGAGGCAGGAGAGCCATTTTCAGACTGAGGTCGAGGTAAGAGCCAATGACTGGCTGCTTTGCTTTCCTGGTCTTCAGGTTGAACCCCGATATCTGTCTCTGGGGTTTTGTTAATTGTGCTTCATAAACAGGCAAGCTCAATCTCATTGGGAAGGTGTCCCCTTCACCACAAACACAGGTATTGGTTTAAAGTGTTTAAAATGAAGATAAAGACAGCAGTGGCGTGAGGTTATGTATGTGTGATGCAGGATGGGTGATGGAGCCAAGGGTAGTGGTTCAAAGGCTGATTCCGACTATAATTATGACTACATTTTATTCTCCCTTCTCCTTCCCTCCTTCCTCCCTAGCTATACTAAAATCTTAAAATGCTTTTTTATCTTGCTAACCATCCACACCATCTTCTGCTCAGCATAAGTTTCATTTCGATGTACCAATAGATACAAAAATCCAAATGAGTTTGTGTGTGTGTGATGCTGGAGATACCATAAAGGTGTAGCTGTTGTTAGGTATATACAACCATTAAGACTTGTTTTTTACCCTAAGGTAGGACACTGTGCACTATATATGCCATGTACTCTACAGCTGTGCACAACTGTAGGACAGTGTGTGCTATATATACCATGTGCTCTATAGCTGTGCACAGCTGTGGGACACTGTGTACTCTATAGCTGTGCACAACTGTGGGACATTGTGTGCTATGAATGAGTACATGTGATAATTGCCTTTCTGTGTCTGGGTTACCTCACTCAAAATAATGTTTTCTAGCTCCATCCGTTTTCCTGCAAAATTCAAGCTGTCGTTATTTTTCTCTGCTGTGTAGTACTCCATCGTGTAAATATACCACATTTTCCTTTTTTCCGTTCTTCAGTCAAGAGACATTTAGGTTGTTTCCAGGTTCTGGCTATGACAAATAATGCTGCTATGAACATAGTTGAGCACATGTTCTTGTGGCACGATTGAGCATCATTTGGATATATACCCAAAAGTGGTATTACTGGGTCTTGTTTCCTAATTTTCTGAGAAATTGCCACACTGACATCCAAAGGGGCTGTACCAGCTTGCATTCCCACCAGCAATGCAGAAGTGTTCCCTTTTCCCCACAACCTCTCCAGCATAAGTTGTCATCAGTGTTTTTGATCTTGGCCATTCTTACAGGTGTAAGATGGAATCTCAGAGTTGTTTTGGTTTGCATTTCTCTGATGACTAAGGATGTTGAACATTTCCTTAAGTGTTTTTCAACCATTTTAGATTCCTCTGTTGAGAGTTCTCTGTTTATGTCTTTACTCCATTTTTTTTATTGGATTATGTTTTGTTTTGGTGTCCAATTTCTTGAGTCCTTTGTATACTTTGGAGGTCAGACCTCTGTCTGATGTGGGGTTAGTGAAGATCTTTTCCCATTCTGTAGGCTGTCGTTTTTTTCTTGTTGATCGTGTCCTTTCCTTTACAGAAGCTTTTCAGTTTCAGGAGGCCCCATTTATTGTTTTCCTCAGTGTCTGTGCTTCTGGGGTTCTATTTAGGAAGTGGTTCCCTGTGCCAATGCATTCAAGTGTACTTCTCACTTTCTCTTCTATAAGGTTCAGTGTGGCTGGCTTTATGTTGAGGTCTTTGATCCATTTGGACTTGAGTTTTGTGCATGGTAATAGATATGGGTCTATTTCATTCTTCTACATGTTGATATCCAGTTATGTCAGCACCACTTGTTAAATATGTTTTCTTTTTTCCATTTGATATTTTTTGCTTCATTATCAAAGATCAGGTATTCAAAGATGTGTGGATTGATATTCGGGTCTTCTATTTGGTTCCATTGGTCCTCCTGTCTGTTCTTATGCCAATACCAGGCTGTTTTCAGTAGTGTAGCTCTGTAGTAGAGTTTGAAGTCAGGGATTGTGATGCCTCTAGATGTTCTTTTATTGTACAGGATTGTTTTGGATATCCTGGGTGTTTTGCTTTTCCCAATGAAATTGAGTACCATCCTTTCAAGGTCTTTGAAGAATTTTTCTGGGATTTTGATGGGCATTGTGTTGAATCTGTCGATTGCTTTAGGTAAGATTGCCATTTTTTATTATGTTAATTCTGCCTACCCAGAGCATGAAAGATCTTTCCACTTCCTGGTGTCTTCTTCAATTTCTTTCTTCAAAGATTTAAAGTTCTTGTGATCCAAGTCTTCCACTTGTTTGGTCAGAGTTACTTTGAGCTATTTTATGCTATTTGTAGCTATTGTGAAGGGTGTTGATTCTCTGATTTCTTCCCCAGCCCTTTTATCATCTGTGTACAGGAGAGCAACACTGTCCGTGGCATTTTCATAACAAGAGAACTAGTGTCTCCCATATTTCAAATTTCATGTTTCAAAGTTACAACTAACTGATGGAGATTACTTGCACTCAGATCTCTGCCTCCCAGTCCTGGTGCACAGAGACAAACTCTTTCGGTCTTATTTTCAGTACGCCGTAAGTGTCTCAAGAGTCGGCTGGCTCTTTAGCTTAAACAAGTCAATTTTACGCTCCTCTCCTCAAGGGTGATGGCTTTTATTCAACCTGTGATTAGAAAAAAAATATTGTTTTTCATAATTTACATGATTCATGTGCCTTTAATAGTCCCATGTAAGCATATTATTGAGTGTTTTAAAATATAATCACGGATCAGGCAGGCATCCCAACAATTGATATCACTTCCAGAGAAATCCCGGACCTATTAGCAACCATTTCCCAGTGCCCCTTCTTGTTCCCAGACTTAGGCAACTCCTAATCTTTCTTTCTCTGCAGATGTGCAGACTCTAGAATGTTCACATAAGCCACCCTGTGGGATAGGGAAGCCTTCTTCACCACCTCTCTCACGTAGTATTGCCTTTGGAACTTCTCTGTGTTCTATCACGTTCCAATGCTTCTCTTTGGAGTGTTGAATAATAGTCCTTTGTGTACATATCCTAAATTTTCATCAGTTGATGGTCTTAGGATTGTTGATGCTTTTGGGCCCTTATAGATAACACTGCTTTGAAATTTACATAGAAGTCCTTCTGTGATACTAAGTGGAATGGCTCCTGGGAGAGTCACGGGGACTACAGGGTTCTGTGCATGGTGACAAAGTAGATGGTGACAGCAACAGCAGAAGTCTCGTCAGCAAGTGGAGATGATACTGTGCTGGCTCCAGACATTGTCTGCCGTTCTCCTCTAACACTGCTGGGTGCCCTGCAGCTCAAGGACAGTGCTGCAGCCTTTGTTAACTCTGTGGTAATGAACTTGGGCACGAGTAGGAATGTAGAGGAAATAACTGTTTTTTTTTTTTTTTTTCTGAGACAGGGTTTCTCAGTAGCTATGGAATCAGTCCTAGAAGAACTTGCTCTGCAGACCTGACTGGCCTTGAATTCACAGAGATCTGCCTGCCTCTGCCTCCCAAGGGCTGGGATTAAAGGCATCCACCACCACCGCCCAGCAGAAATAACAGTTTTTTTTTTTTAAGGTCATGAGGAATTTTTTGGCTTTTTCAAAGGTTCTACTTAGGTGACAAGACTTAATAATAACAATAAGTAGTATTGTCTATAGATGATACACTGTAATTACTACGAACACATTATTCTACTGTAATAGTAGAATTTTGTTTATACAACTATTCAGAGATTCATGTCCTTCAATCAAAAAGATCGGACTTTTTCTTTATCTTTTTCAAGATGATTATCTTCATGGGTATTTGTCTTAATGTTGATACTAACATAAATTGTTAAACTTATCACATTTAGGTACATTATTAATCTGAAGGTGGAAAATAATTGTGGAGACACTTGCGTCAAAGTTTTTAACTTTGTTTATTACGAGTGCATGTCTGAGTGTGGGTGCGTGTGTGCCACAGTGTGTGTGTGTAGCATAGTGTACACGTGTGGTGCAGTGTGCGCGTGTGGAGGACAGAGGGCAGCTTTTGGAGTCTGTGCTTCCTTCCTCTGTGGGTTCTTTTTTTTGGGGGGGGGTTGTCTTTTTTTAATTGAGCCTCACTCGGCAAGCAGTAGCCGAATGTATGTTTTCGGGTGGGGTGCACCCCAGTTACTCAAAGAGATAACCAACCACCTCCAGCACCATTCACGAAGTGTCCATGGTCTGGACAGCACCTCAATCTCCAGAGTGGTGACTTTCTCGGTGAGGACAGCAGTAGTGCCTTTCTCTCTCCTGTACTGGCCAAACCTGGTCCCCTTCTTGTTGGGCACGGAGTAGTGACGCAGAAAGTCCAGCTTGCTCTTACTACTGATGACACACAGATCAATGTTGCTTCCAGACCCCAAGTCATTAAAGATGCCAGCTGCGATAGCCTCCGTGGGTTCTTGAGATCTAATTCAAGTTGTCAGGATTAGAGGCATTGCCTCAGCTCCAGCTTCCTCAGATCTACCTTGCAATTCACTTATTTGTTTGTTTGTTTGTTTTGGGGCAGGGCCTCTCTGTGTAGCTCTGGCTGTTCTGGAATTTGCTGTGTAGATCAGACTGGCCTTGATCTCAGAGCTCTGCTTGCCTCTGCCTCCTGCACGCTGGGATTAAAGTCTAGTTTACCTTTTGAAAGTTAGCTGATTAAAACAGCTTGGGGGCAAAGTTCTTTTTTTATTGATGGGAAATTGCTAAACTTATTTTTCTGTAATTTCCTTTTATGTCCAGAGAGACAGATATCTAATTAAATGTTATTGTTTGACATCAAACAATTGATCAAACATTTCAATAAAGGCAGAGCTGTCTGTTCAGTGTTGATGAGAATAGTGTCTGCCTCCGAAATGGCCTTTCATAGTAACTCACAATGTCAGTGATTTCTCTCTTTGATTTGCACGAAGGAGTCAGAGTTAGTTCTCTTTTGTAAGGGGGACCTCAAAGCGGAGGCTGAGCTGGCTCTGCAGAAGTGGAACAAGGCTCATCAGGCGTTTGGGGAGAGTTGCTTGGAGTGGTTTCTTTTGACACTGATAACGTATTGGCTTTTGAAGTGTGAAACAGGAAAGTTTCCCTAAACAAGCTTCCAGTCTCGAGCAAGGGTGGCCTACTTTGGAATTCTTGGCCTAAAGTTGACTTTTCCTACTTTTTTTTAGGCCTAAAGTTTCTTTTCCTACCTTTCTCCAAAGGAAACAAGAGTCTGCAAATTTGTTTTTGCAACTGTGTCACTCATTTTCAATACTTTTAAAAGTGGACTTGAATGATAAACCACTGTTTTTTGTTAATGAAATCTGCTTTCAAACAGTTACATGCAGGTACACAGTACACCGCAACTGCGCCCCCTAACAGCTCCCTGTGACCCCCACCAGCTCCACCTTCCTCACCACAAATCTCTTTCTCACTTTTATAATATTCATTTTGTTCTGTGACCCACTGAGTTTAACCAGGGTCTTCTCTGTGACCATGGGTTTGGAGCTAGTTTTTGGAACCCGGTAGGCTCAGCAGTAGGTACAAAGACCCCACCCCAGCAGTCTCTTAGCTGTGAAGAGTTCAAAGGTAAGGGGTAGGGAGTGTCTTGTGAGCCTCTCCTTATTCCCTGCCTTATTGCTGACAGAGGCAGTCTTGTCTGGGTGCAGCTCAGGAAAGTAAGCATTGTGTGTAATTGCATTTGCTGAGTTGTGTCTAGAATGACGTTTTATAGCTCTTCACTCTGCCTTCTAGGTCGTGCAGACTTCCTGCCCCTGCTGCAGTGTTTGCCGAGCCTGAGAGGGGCTAGCCTAAATATCTTGTTTGGCCTGGGCCAGCAACCATCGCTTATGCTTCGCATTCTGGGCTGTCAGGACCCTCCAGGCTCCCTGCTGCTCACTGTAAGAAGCTTCTCTGACTAAGGCCGAGCAGCTTTTTGTGCTCAGGTGTTAAGTTTAGATATTGGAAAGTCAGTTTACTGCTTTGTCAACTTGGTTAAAAAGCAGTAGCTCCTTGCCTGGGTCTCTAGCCTCCCTAGACAGAATTGTTACACGGTGTTACAATACCAGGGGTGAGATGGAGTTCTCCTCCTCCCCTCTGTGGAGCAGTCTTCAAATCCAGTCGTAAGGCAGTTGGTTACCCCCATCACACTCTCTGGGTTTCAATGTTTCCAGGCATAAAGAGGCAGCATGGACAAAATGCTTCAGAAGGCATGTGGAAGAGAGAGATGGAGCGCAGTAACAGAGCATCTCAAGAGAACTAAATGGCATTAACATGACAAAAGAGATGGAAACATTGTGTCACTCAGTGTTTTGGCCCAGGAGAAAGGAGGGATGCTTTCCTGGGTCAGGGTTTCAGCAGGCAGGCTGCCGGCTGTGTGGTCACGGTGTTGCCGTGATGTGGGACCAGCATGGTGGCAGGGTTGTGTGACAAAGGACTGTTTACCTCATGAGGGCAGAGACGTGAATAGAGAGGAGACGTACTCTTCCAGGGTATGCCCGCAGTATCTGTCTCCTCCATCAGGGCCTCATCTCCTAGTGTCTTCCACCTCACAGTCATACCACTAGGACATGTCACTGTTTAGGTCACAATCTTAATGGTCCAGTCACCTCTCAGTGATTGGACCCAGCAGATGAGGACCCTGCTTTCAGAGCATGAGCTTTTAGGGAACATTTCCCATATAAACTACAAAACCACCGTGCATCAGAATTAGAAAAACCCACAGGTGGGTGAAGGACTTCGGGGAAGAATGACAAAGGAAAAGAAAAAAGTATTATTTCACTTTCAACGTGAAAACCAGACTGAAGGGACACGGGAACAAATAGACACAAGGGAGGGTAAACAAGAAATACAAATTTAAACGCACATCTAATTTATTTTTTCATTTATTTATTTATGTCTTGTGGCAAGCACAGAATAGGGCATATAGGGAGACCAGAGGACTCCCGGCAGGAGTTGGTTCCCTCCTTCCCCCATGTGGGTCCCTGGGATGCAGTTCCGGCATTCAAGCATGGTAGCAAGTGCCATCCCCACAGAGGCACCTCACTGTAGAGAGTTGCGTGGAGCCGCACCTGACTCCTATTATGGCTAAGGCCTGATTACGCAATGATTGTCAGCTGCTTGCATATGCGTGGACCTATGGGCAGTGCCCACCTGGCAATCTGGGGTTGGTAGCTCATGCCTACTTAAGGGCTGGGAGAGGCTTGCCTGGGGGGGGGGANGAGAGAGAGAGAGAGAGAGAGAGAGAGAGAGAGAGAGAGAGAGAGAGAGAGAGAGATATCTTTGATTGTCAAAAGGTCCTGAATAAACTGCAGCAGGAAGAGCTCCGGTGTTGCGTCTTCCTTGCTGGTCGAGGTGGGCGTGACACCTCATAGCCCAAGAAATACAATTTAAAAACAAAAAAAGAAGTGAGACAATCAAAACAATTCTAAGAAGTGATAGAGATGAAAGGTAAGAGAACTTATGCATTGATTAGCAGGAGATCCTGGAGAGGAAGACCAAGGAAAGGGAACGGGATGAGTAGAGAATCTCGAGTCAAGAGAACTTCCCGAGGCGTTCCCTGGAGCACTTTGAACTGTGTAGCAAAGCCCACGATGCACCTGGGCGAATTGACCCACGAATACCAACACCAAGATTAATTGTAGAACAGTGCTTGAGCTTTAAAGAAAACATTTCTTTTTTCTTGAAAGCTTTTCAGCACAAACAGCATGCTACTTACAAAACAAAGAAAATTGGATTATTATCATCCTTTGATGACAAAACTGTATGCCAGAATAAAATGAAACAACATGCTTAAGATATTCGAGGAAAGAACCTATGAGTGAGGGCTTTATATGCAGAAAGACTGACAGGAATTTTGATCAACTTGCAAGAACCTGCGAAAATCGTTCTCATGGGCCTTTATTTTAAAATCTTCTAGCCGGGTGGTGGTGATGCACGCCTTTAATCCCAGCACTTGGGAGGCAGAGGCAGGTGGACCTCTGTGAGTTCGAGGCCAGCCTGGTCTACAAGAGCTAGTTCCAGGACAGGCTCTAAAGTTACAGAGAAACCCTGTCTCAATAAAATAAAATAAAATAAAAAATAAAAAATCTCTAGAGAGGACTAGAGAGACAGCTCAGTGGTCAAGAGACCCTTGCTCAATTCCTGGTATCCACATGGCAGCTCACAACTGTCTGTAACTCCAGTTCCAGGGCATCTGATGAGACATTCCAACCCCACCTTCTATGATTCATGAAGATCAAGGATGTTGGCATGAAGTCCCTAGTAACACATGAGGAAATAATCCTAGTGCCCAGTTTAGGGTCTTGAAATGCATTGTTCTGCCTGGGCATGGCTGAGTTTACTATAATCCCAACACTTAGGATGCAGATGCAGATCGAGGGTGAACTTGAGGCCAATCTCACCTACATTGTAATGATGATGTCTTACATAGCAAGGGCTTTTCTCAAAAAAACACAACAAACAAAAAACCCCAAAAGACAAAAACAAAACACTTGGGGCTTTTTGGAAAAGTGGCTACTTAGCTCTAAAGTGGAAGTGTACAAGATGAACCAGAACCTTGACTATCACACAGTGGGGAAGTTAGGAAAGATGGCTGGAGCTGTGGACAAGAGACCTATGCTATTGGAAGAGGCTCCTGCAGGTTAAAAGCCAACAGGATTTCATCTGAGTGTGGTGGTGCATGCATTTAATCCCAGGACTCAGAAGGCAAAGGCAGGAGGAGCTCTATGGGTTTGAGGCCAGCCTGGTTTACAAAGAGGGTTTCAGGTCAGCTCGGGCTACAAGTAAGACCTTGTGTTTCAAATAACCAAATAAACAAACATATAAAACAGAAATAAAACAAAACAAAAAGAAAAACAAACTCCAAACCCCTAGGAGTTCACAGTATTTTAAAAGAAAGACTAGTTGGATGACATATATCAGTTTGTATTTTCTGAAACTGCAAGTAAAAACAGCCTGGCTACCATTTCCTTTAGAGCGGTGTGGTAAAGGAAAACAGTGGGATAGAGTTAGGAGATTATCTCCCTGACTCAGCACAGGTATTTAGTGAAGGAGCTGTGCTGTTGGTGGTTTTCCTCCTCATTCTGAGCTGCTACCCAGCTCCCAAACAGTCATGCCTAGCCTTTGCTTGGCTTGTTTCTAGCCAGCTTTTCTTAAATTATCCCATTTTTTTTAAAGATAAATTTATTTAGTATGTATATAGTGTTCGGCCTGCAGGAGGCCAGAAGAGGGCACCAGATCTCATTATAGATGGTTGTGAGCTACCACGTGGTTGCTGGGAATTGAACTCAGGACCTCTGGAAGAACAGCCAGTGCTCTTAACCTCTGAGCCATGTCTGCAGTCCCACCTCTAGGCTTTTACTGTTTTCTATTTCTGCATATCTTATCTTTTCTTCTTATTTCACGTCTGGCTGTGTGGCTGTGTGGCTGCCCCTTGTGTCCTCTCTCCTCCTTTTCTCAAGCCTCCATCTTCTCTTCCTGGTTTTCTCCTTCTATTTATTCTCTCTGCCTGCCAGCCCTGTCTATCCTTTCTCTTGCCTAGCTATTGGCCATTCAGCTATTATTAGACCAATCAGGTGTTTTAGACAGGCAAAGGAACACAGCTTCACAGAGTTAAACAAATACAACATAAAAGAATGCAACATATCTTTGCATCCTTAAACAAATGTTCCACAGCATAAACAAATGTAACACATCTTGAACAAATATTCCACAACACCACTGCCAATATTTTTCTTTTAAAGTGAGGGCTATAGAGATGACTCAGGGGTTAAGAACACTTGTTGCTCATGCAGAGGATCCAAGCTCAATCCCTAGCACCCAAGTGCTGGCCCATAGGATCTTAACTCCCGTCACAGGGTATTTGATGCTGTTTTATGTCTTGTGTGGACACCAGGCATGTATGTGGTTCACATGCATGTGTGTAGGAAAAGCACCCACCTTCACCTTTAAAATGTTTTAGAAAAAGCAGAAAGCAGCCATCAAGGGACATGGCGAGAACAAACCATTGCTTAGCTCTGCCGAAGGGATGGATTAGATTCCTGTCAATCTGCTTTCAGGTGCTCATTTTCTGGCACTATAGAGAACAGAGGGCAATGAAAAAAAAGGCACCAGAAAGATGTAGCTGCCAAAGTCTGTAGTGAGGAAAACATCACAGGTAAAAGTAGCCTTAGACAGATACACTGCAAGAAAAGGAAAGGGTTGGATGAAGATGTATTAAGTTTAAAAGGGATCAAAGTAAGCTCCTGCTGTGTTTAGGGATGCGTGCATGGATGCTAAACCAACAGAATGGCACAAAGAGGGAGCACATGGAAGAGTTTCTTGTGTAGCTGGAAAGTATTATTGACTCGGGTGGGGATTATACTAATATTCTCCTGAGATCTGTTTCAAAGCTGTTACTATTCTTCTTCATCACACTTGTAGGCGCCCATCCTTCCTTATCTGGCTGTTAAACTACGGTAGTTTTGGAAGAGTTTCAAAGTAAATTACAGATATATTCTTTTCCCTCCATACTGTATTACCTTAACAACACCAACTATTTTGATATTTGTTTTCCCTTGTGATGGGTAGTTTATATAAAACGAAATAGACATATCTGAAATATATGTCCACTGAGCTTTTGTTGTTGTTGTTTTTTGAGACAAGGTTTCTCTGTAGCTTTGGAGCCTGTCCTGGAACTAGCTTTTGTAGACCAGGCTGGCCTTGAACTCACAGAGATCCGCTTGCCTCTGCCTCCCCCCCCAGTGCTGGGATTAAAGGCGTGGCCCACCATCATCACCTGGTTTATCCACCGAGTTTTGACGTGTAACTCACAATCTTATGAAGACAACTATCACCCCAAAACTTCCTCCCAAGTCTCTAAGGCCTGAATGTATTCTTTTCCTTTTCAAACTCAAAGATGAAAGATGAGATTAGTTGGGCGTGGTGCCGAGACAACAACCCAAGATCTTGGAAGATTAAATCAGGAGAGTTACTTGAACTAGGAGTTCAAGGACAGCTTGGACAAGCCCCATTTCAAGAGGAAAAAAAGAAGAAAGGAAGGAAGGTAGAAAGAAAAGAAGGAAGAAAGGAAGAAATTGATCTTATTTTGAGTGAAATGGGGAAAATATTTTTAATTCTCTTCTCACTTCTCTGAAAATCCCAGTTTTAAAGGTCTACTCTAGTATCACTGGAGTACAGTTATTAGATTAGTATCAGTAGTAATATTGAGAGGTGGCATAGAGCGGGGGCTAAGATTCTGGGGCTAGACCGCCCCACTTTTATTCGTGGGTCTTTTCCTTATCTCGGTTACTTCTTCGCCTCAGTTTTATTCTGTGAAAGATGGAGCTAAGGATGGCCAGGCGATACCTGTGAAACCTAATGAGGAATTATATGTAAAGTATTTAGAATAGGGCCTGGCATATAGTAAGTGCTTGCTTTTATCATTATTAAATTATTGTTCTACATTGGGCATTATCTCTTCCAAGACCCATCTGACAATTGTGCCCATATTTTAAATTCTATTAGCAACACTTATTTAGATGTAATTAGATTGGGGGGGGGTGGATTAGACGCAGCTAATGCCTTAACCATGGCCCATCATGTAATCTGAAGCCATTTGTTCTAGCAGCCTCCAGAGGCCTGCCATTCAGAGCACTTCCATGTGGTCTTGATGCAGCCTGCGCCTGCTCTCTCCGCAGAGTCCTTCCGCATGCGATATGTACAATAGCCCAAACGGTGTAGGAAATGCCTACCAGGCTCATCATGGGAGCGGCTTGATTATAAATTAGATTATTACCAGGAAAACCTTGGAGGTCTCAAGGAAATCAATACTTTGCAAATGCCCATGATTGTTCTATTTATCATTCTCCAAATGAGTCACTTCTTTTTATTAACCAGGCATACTAATGGAACAGATTGGGTCAGCCTGTGTACAGTCAGCTGTTGGTGTCTCCTCATTTGTTTCTCCTTGGGTCGTTTTCTCTGATGTTGTCCCTGTCTCCATCACCACCACCTCTGAGCTATTTCTGCTGTATAATGTCAATGGGTTCAGCACACCCCAAGCTTTTATAGGGGCTGGATCTACTGTTTCTCTGTGGGTGAGCAGGAAGATACCTTCTATTTCTTTTGAAGAGTTTAACTTTGCAGCTTTGGAATTTAGATCTGTAATTTGAAATCCTGTTTGATTTTACCAGTGTATCAAATAGCTTGCCGACAGTGTAGCTGATCCTTTATTCTCTAAAGATGATTTTTAAATTAAAAATTATTTCTCTCTCTGTCTCTCTCTCTCTCTGTGTGTGTGTGTGAGAGAGAGAATTTGAATATCCACATGCAGAAGATTCAAATTAGACCTCTATAATCTTTCATTCATAACTTAGACCTCTATCTTTCATTCACACAGAAACCAACTCAAAATGGACCAAAGGCCTTCATGCAAAAGTCTGTATTAATTAACCGGGTGGTGTGGCGCATGACTTTAATCCCAGCACTTGGAGGCAGAGGCATGACGATCTCTGTGTTTGAGGTTAGCATGGTCTACCAAGGAAGTTCCAAGAGAGGCTCCAAAGCTACACAGAGAAACCCTGTCTCAAACAAAACACAGCAAAACGAAAAACCCAACTCTGTATTAATTTATTCTCTGTTACTGACAAAAACTAACTTGGGGGAAGGGTTTTATGTTCCTTCATTAAGGGGATCCAAGGCAGTAGCTGAGCAGAGACCAGGAGGATGGTTGCCTAGCACCTTGCTCATCTACCTTTAGTTTTTCCTCTGTGGACGGTGGCTTGCATATTTTTTTTTTTTTTTAGCTACCTGTCCAGGATTGGCACTGCCCACAGTTCATTAACTGACCTGTATTAATTAACAATCAAGAACTGCAGACACGACTGCAGGCCAATAGGATGGAGGCAATTCCTCACCTGAGACTTCCTCTTTCCAGGGTGTCAAGTTGATGACTGACACTAACTGTGACAGATCACAAACCCCAAAACTGGTGGAGGAAAACCAGGGGAAGTACTTGAGGATTTTGGCACAGACAAGGATTTCCAAGGACTTTAAGAGATCAGAAACTAGCAAACAAAGAATAGATGAATACAACTTCATCTAGTTAAAAAGCTTTTGCACAGGAAGGGAAATGACAGAAGGAATAGTGTTGAAATAGGAGCGGCGGCGGGGCTGCGTCCCCAACACCCCGGCCGCGCTTGGCTAGCTCATGCCCAAAATAACAACACACAAACTGTATTCATTTAACTGCTTGACCCATTTCTATCTAGCCTCTTCTAGGCTAACTCTCACACCTGGACTAGCCCATTTCTAGTAATGTGTGTAAGCACCCCAAGGTGCGCTTACCAGGAAGATTCTAGCCTAAGTCCATCGTGGGTTGCAGCTGCCTGGGAGAGCAGAGCATGGCGGCTGTCCTGTCCCTCTGGAAGCAGAGCAGAGTCTGACCTCACTTCCTCTTCCGCCCAGCATCCTATTCTGTTTATTCCGCCCACCTATCTTTTAACCTATCAGGGCCAGCAGTTTCTTTATTGCTCAGCCAATGAAATCAACAGATTGATATGACACTCCCACATCACTACGCAGCCCCGCCGCCGCTCCTATTTCAACAGAATAGATAACCTAGAAGATGGGAGAATTTGCTAATTATCCATCTCATAGAAGATTAATATTCAAAATATATAAAAGCTTTAAACCATTAATAAAAACCAGCCAGCAAGCAAATGATCCAAACAGACATTTCTCAAAAGAATAAATAAAAATGCCCAATTCATAGATGAAATATATGTTCAGTGGCTGAGCATGGTGGCATATATCTGTAGTCTCAGTATCATGGAGGCAGAGGCAGGGGGATTGCCATAAGTTTGAGGCCTGTCTGGTCTATATAGCAGATTCCAGAGCTACATGGCAAGACCTATCTCAGAAGAGGAACAGAACAAAACAAACTGCTCAATATCTTTATCCATCAGGGAAATCCAAGTCAAGCTACAAATAAAGTTAGATACAGTGGTGCAGACCTGTAACCTAGATACGGTAATGCAGGCCTGTAAGCCTGCTCCCGGGAGGATGAAATGTCACAGTAAATCTCAATAATTTGTACAATTAATATGTGTTGATAATTATAATAAGGAAAGTACACCCAAAATGCATTGCTGTTCTTCAATCTGCAGAAGTTCAAGGATGGCGTCTTTGCAGAGGGTTCTATTTTCCTCTCCCTCTGCGCTGTTTCTCTCCAAATAGTTGATTTTGCACCTCCAATGTTTCTTATTTTCATTTGTACCCATGGAAATTTTCACATAATAGTTTTGTAGTCAACCGTGTTATACAAGAGATGACAGTTCTAGACGGCCAGTTGCCTCTTACTGTCTGATTGCATAAGTTCACATATACAGCTGTACAATTCTTAGAGACACAGAGCTCAACTTGATCCCTCTCCTTCTTTTGGTCTGTGAATTTCTGAGTACATATGTTCTTCTGATCAACACTAGATCTATCTTATTATTGTTCTGAACTCTATGTCTTACCCACATCTTATCTACTTTAGGATATCCTCTATGCTTCATCCTTGCCAAGGTGTGAAATACAATGTTTTTTTCTGTGCATTTCTCAAGATGCCAAACCTTGAAGGCATTACACACAACAGACTTGTAACAACATGAAAAACTTTTAAAAATGCAATTATTGGAGACTCCTGTCCTTCAATATTATTTCTCATGGGTTTCCCTGCCTTCTACCTGTTCACATGATGAATCTTAATGCCATGGCTTCTCTTCCACCCCTGGGCCCCAGAAGATCACTCTGCAATGGCAGGTGGCTGAAGGACTTGCCTTCTGCTTCTGCAGACGGTACCATGACACCAGGAAGAACTGAGCAGAAACCCTGTCAGCGTCAGAAGAACGAAGCAGACCAGAACAGCACTGCAAGGGCCCTCAAAATGGAATTCTCCTTGAAACTAAATCTCACAAGGATTTAGATAGAATCAAGACTCATGTAAAAAAAAACAATACAAACAAAGTATCTAGTGACAAAAATTATTCATTACCCCCAAAATTAGGAAAACCACAATTCAAATAAGAAAAGACCATCAGCTGACGCGTTGGTACCAATACTGATACGGATCAATTGCTGAAATTATTTGGCAAGGATTTTAGTCACCATCATAAAAATGCTTCAACAATCAATTGCAAATGTTCTTTAAACAAGCAAAAAATATTAATGTCAGCAAAGAAAGTTATAAAAAAGTTTCAAATAGAAACCACAAGATCAAAAAATTTAGCAATTAAAAGAAAAATTTTGCTGGACAGATCGAGAACTGGGGTGGATATGACAGAGAACAGAACCAATGGACTTGAAGATGAACCAAAAGAATTTAGTTATCTGAACAACCAGAAGAAAATACACTGAAAAACATTGATCAGAGCCTTAGAGACCTATGGAACGTTAACAACATAATGCACATTTGTGTCATGGAAGTCCTTTATGAGAGAAGGAAAGGAATATTGTTGACTGTGCATTCATAACAAGTAATAACAGTTGCTAAGAATTTACCAAGTTTGGTAAAAGAGAAACTCTACATATTCAAGAGCTGAGTTAAGCCCCAATAGAATAAATACAAAGAAATATTTATCAAGATATATAATTAAACTTCTGAAAAACAAGAAAGAAAAAAATCTTAGAAGCAGTCTAAAAGAAGCTGGGTGTGGTGGTGCATATGCCTTTAATCCCAGCACTTTGTGAGTTCGAGGCCAGCTTGGTTTATAGAGCAAGTTCCAGAACAGCTAGGTCTGTTACACAGAATAATCCTGTCTCAAAAAACCAAAAAAAAAAAATTTCCGAAGGCCAACAAATTTTACAAGCTGAAAACTATGAAGGTCATGGAGAAGAGCTATAACATTTTTCAAAATTTCAAATGTTAAAAGAACCTCGAGTCCCAAATGCCGTATATTAAGAGAGATCATTCTTTAGGAGTAAAAAAAATCAGTGAAACTATTTTGATGTTGTTATTATTCTTTATTTGGTTCCCAGAGATCAAATTGCCAAGCAAGACATGCTCACTTGTGCTATAGCGGCACTGCAGGTCTGGGAGTAACCAATTGCTCTCTGGTTGGATTCAAGGCCAACTCCACTGGAGGGAATTCATGCCTGGTACTAGAAACCTTGTTAAAACAAAAACAAAACAAAACTCATGGTAGGGAGGGTCAGATCCTGGGTGGGAACTGAATAAAATTCTTTAGCTAAATTGATATAGTGTGTCAAGAAGCCCTCTAGAGATCTACGTTTACACCCATGTAAACATTACTCTCAGCATTAATGTGAAAAAACTCTCTTTCTTGCAAAAGGTGGTAAATGAAGAAACCAATGCCTGTGTAAGGTGTTGAGTCCTATACAAGTCATTTCTACCATCCTAAGGCTCAAGGAACATTAAAGTAGAGAGGGTGGAAAGGATAGAAAAATCAGAAGTAAGAAGATCTTGGAAATAACATTTTCTGAGCAAAATGCAGCCGTTCCAACAACAAAGACAGTAGATTTGGGTACTGGCGCCATTGGCATCATTGGCACCAAGCACGGGCCCATCCACAGTCAGCGTGAATGAAGGGGGACCCTTATTGACAGATCCAGGGAGAAGGAAAATTATCCCTTGAAAGCAAGACTTTTTCTTGTTCCAGAGAGTAGAAGCTGAGATAGGATTTGAATTTGTCTGTTTAAGAGCCACAGATGGAACCACGCCAGGTGTCAGAAAATAAAGGAGCCTTGGAGTCAGATGTGCTAAGTGTGCTTTCTCCTCTTCCAGAGGACCCAAGTTCAGTTCCCAGCACACACACTGGGGTACCCACAACTCACAACGGGCAATTCCAGCATTAGGGGATCCATTTTCCTCTTCTGGACTCTGCACTCACAGCCTGGCCTCAAACTCACAAAGATTCATCTGCCTTTGCCTCCTGAGTACTGAGATTAAAGGTGTGGGCCACCACCGCGCCGCTGGAATTTTCTATCCCTCATTTCTTTATAGATTTAAAATGTAAAAATGATGTATTATTTAGTGGTGCGCATTTTGAGCTGTAGGTAAATTATCTTTTATATTTTGAGGCAGGTTCTTACAATGGTTTACACACACACACACACACCACACATGTTTAAAATGTTCTATCTAGCTGAAGTTCATATTTTCCCACTGTTGTGTAAGGCCGTATTATGGGACTCTCAGAGTGTTTTAACCGTGGTCCTGTTGCTGCAGACTTTGCTAGTTTCCAGCATTATTCCCGCCCACACGGGAAAGGCTAAGAACACGCTTGTCCTGTTTCCTAGTGCAGAGGTGGAAGTGTTTCTCTGAGGTATTTGAAGTTCTTGGTTGGATTTGTTCTCAGCTCCGCAGCTCTGCTTTGTGTTGCAGGTGACTGTCACCCCCAGACTGTGTGCTTCTGGCTTCTGTCTCTGCTGGGTTGGTAAGTGGGAGGTGCTGCTTGTGGAAAGACTGCTGGGCACAGCCAGGTATGCCTCACCCCTGAGCCCTGCCTTGAGCAGTATCTCCAGAAATGGCGATGGATGAGTGAGATCTGGAGCAGACCTACTAAGACTCGAGCTTCTGGAAGGTGACTGCTGTCCAAGCCATCACAATTATTCCTCCTTTGCCTCTCTGTTCTCAGGGTCAGCACTGCGAAGGGCAAAGGAGTAAGCATCTCAGGCTTTGTGTGTCTTACCGCCTCCGTTACACTGTATTCAGCTCTTTGAACAGATTTGTCTGAGTTTCAACGAAACTATATTTCTGAGAACTGGCGCGAGGCTGGCTTTGTCCATTAGGCCATTTTCTGATGATACCCATCAAGCTCAAAGATGACGACAGCTGCCTGCTGTTGCTGACATTTCCATCACATCATTGTCCCATGTGAGTTCTTAGATGTTCCATCATTAATGGGTACATTCCCTGTCCTAGTTACCATGTAATAGTAATATGCAGGCCTCTGGATATTCCTGTGGCATTGCTTGGATGCTTTGGTAGTTTAATTTTTGTGGAACGCTTCTGTCTTCAGCATGCCAATCCCACTACCTCTAGATTGGTAGAGCTTAAAGTCCCAAGTTCTGTCTTCCCTGTCAAGGGTGTCCCATGAGTGTTTCTCTGTAGCTTTTGTTTCCTGTCCTGGAACTAGCTCTTCTAGACCAGGCTGGCCTCAAACTCACAGAGATTCACCTGCCTCTGCCTCCTGAGTGCTGGGATTAAAGGCATATGCCACCACCGCCTGGCGGCCTTTTGTTTGTTGCTGTTTATATATTTTGGGTACAAAGTCTTTGTTTTCGGAGTGTTGCAAAGGCATCCTCTCACTTTATGGGCTTGCCCTTCCTTTATGAACTCCTGATGAATATGTCATTATTTTTTATTATATATATATTTTTAAATTTTTTATTTTTTTATTATATATTTTTTTGGTGGTGCTGGTCATCAAATCCAGGATTTTCTACATATTGGGCATTCTTACCACTAAGCCACATGCTCAACCTCAGAATCATGCAGTAAAAATTTTTAAACATTTAATAATATTAGCACATTTCCATTTATTAAAACATCTCCTACCCCAAATCCACAAGGATAATCTCCTTTAAAGTTTTAACTCTGTCTTTCCCAATCTGAAAGTTTTAATCTATCTGGATATATTTTTATATCTCATATAGCGTAGGAATCCAGTTTAATATTTGTCTGTGTGGATGACCAATGCCGGTTAGCCTGTCTTTTCCCCAATGTCACTCTTTTTTTTTTAAAAATATTTATTTATTTATTATGTATACAATATTCTGTCTGTGTGCATGTCTGCAGGCCAGAAGAGGGCACCAGACCTCATTACAGATGGTTGTGAGCCACCATGTGGTTGCTGGGAATTGAACTCAGGACCTTTGGAAGAGCAGGCAATGCTCTCAACCACTGAGCCATCTCTCCAGCCCCCCCCCCCCAATGTCACTCTTAAGATACACTAAATGTCTGCCTATGCTTGTCACCTCTCCACCTCTACTTGTTCTGTCTGTGCACCAGCAAACATTGCCTTAGCCACAACCTCTTCATCTCTGGTGAGCAGGCCTCCTTCCTCCCTACTGGTCTCTTTCAGGACTGTTGTGGCTAGCATATGGCTTTTCTCTTTCATTTACACCTTAGAATCAGCCAGTTGGGTTCTGATTTATTGGGGACTTATTCTGATTTCAGCTAAATAAGAGAGATTTCAGAGTGTGACATGATTTTGTTGATGACAAACCTACCTTCAAATTGCAGAGAAGACTTGTATGCGTGAGACAGTGACCAGCAAAGGGTAATAGGTACAGAGCTGTGTGGAATACATGAAACATACTGGGGACACCCAAAGGACAGCCGGAGACAGGTGGCAGATCGAGGAACAGGCCATTGGTGCAGCAAGTGCAGTCTGAGCAGAGTCTGCCATGCCTGCTGATGCAGCTTGTCCCGCCCTGCGTGCATCCACTCTCAGATGCACCACTATCTTCTGATGGATTCCCGCTGGACCTGTAACCTTAAATCTTGACTGGGCTCATGGAACTTGGTTCATACTGGATTCTATCTGTAATTCCCTTGAGAATAGCAATCCTGGATGCTTCATCTCCACCGTACCAGGAGGAGGTTTTGAAAAAGTGGATGCAGTTCTGTTGCAGAGGGCGTCACGTTGTTCTAGAATTTGAAGCTCCTCCATATTGTCGTGATTTCCATATTGTGTGTTTTCTAAAATCCTTAGGACAGCCCCCCAATCTGCTGTGTTCTATAGACAGAGCAGAAGAGCTGTGTCTGTTGCAGCCTGACCCTGCCACAGAACAATTTCCCATGCTAGAGTCTTGTCAAAACTGGTAATCATGTCACCTGGCACAGGGTGACAGTACCATCGATGGTATGACGTGTAGGTTTTCAACCTTATGGAAGCCTACTGAACATGGTTTCTTTCTCTTAAACTTAAATTTCCTTTTTTATTTTTAGCAGGAGGTACAAGATACAGTCATTTGTGCTTAACACGGGTACACGTTGGCATGCCAGAAGTATCTGGTTTTACTAGGGGGAAAACTCTGGAGTTTGTAGGACTTGTTTCTCACCCTCTGGAGACCTTAATGTGCTGGGCGATTGTCCAGCTGGCCAGACTTAACAGGGCAGTTATACATACGGTGATCAGCATGATGCTTTGCGGGATTTTCAGGCTGGTCTGGCTGAGAGCCTGGCGGACTGATAGGAGAGTCATGTGACTGAGGGGCAAGATTGTAAACATCTACCAACCACAAGGTTATGAATGAATACTGATCTTTGTTCTGAGCGGACTTCAACTGTTTCTGATCATCATTTCTGTAAGAGAGGGACAGTGAAATGACCCGGTCATCCCACATACCCAAGGCCATGTCACTTTGCCCCAGGCACAGTACTGTAATCAGGGTCACTAATTGGCTGGCTTTACAGCATCCGTGCTGAAGCTGTAGGGTCTACCTCATCTTTCATTTTTGCAGAAACCAGGCTGGTGAGTCAAGGATAGACCAGGCCCTCTGCATCCCTTTGATCTGGGTTCACTGATTTTCACCATTTCTCCTGGAGGTGATATTGATCCGGATTCCCCTTTTGGCCTACAGGTACTAGAAGGGCTGGGAAGTGTCCAGGGGCTTCCGCCTCCCGCCCCACAGGACAAATGAACAATATAGCTGTTCTAAGTACTAGATGTGTCCGTCTGTCTGGTAATGTGTGAGGATCAGGGAGATGACAACTGTGCGGGTCGCAAACCTACTTGACTTCCTGGGACCTGGGCTGGCGCCAGGACTGAAGTGACATCTACATTTCCTGACACCCTCTGTGTTTGGGGGTCCTCGGTGCTATTTGGGGACTCTGGAAGTGAATGTCATCGTGGACCCTGTGTCTGGTTGTCTTTTTATGATATTTTCTTTCTTGAGCGTGAGGTTACCTGAGGAAGTAGCCACAGGCTCATTTGAAAACATTCCTCTGAGGGGAGGGGAGAAGGGGGAAGCAGAGAGAGATGTATAGCTCAATACAATCAATTTTAAAAAAGGAAAAAAAAAAGAGAAAGAAAACATTACTCTGTGTAAGTGTCAAGATGCTTCAGGATCCGTCAGAAACGAGGCGAGGGGGTCCTGATCTCCCCAGGTTCTAGTGATAGTTCCCATAACTTTGTGTCTCAGAACCCCTACTCCCACTCCGTGCCTCCAAGTCTCTCCAAGCTTAGTATTGACTATGATCGTTACTCTCCTGGGGTCGCTGACAATCAGGCGTTGTCCACCACCTGGCCTTTTTGTTGTTGTTGCTGAGGACAGCGTAGGGGTCTAGGAGAAATGTCCTG
The DNA here is from genome assembly GCF_014885135.2 of Alexandromys fortis. Taxonomy (NCBI): domain Eukaryota; kingdom Metazoa; phylum Chordata; class Mammalia; order Rodentia; family Cricetidae; genus Alexandromys; species Alexandromys fortis. The sequence goes on from NW_026067980.1 coordinate 2,632,642, forward strand.
CCATCTCTGTCTCCATTTCTGCCAGTGAGCTCCATTCTGCAATGGAATCTCTATGGTCAGCCCTGACCCACAAGGGACAGCCACCACTAGCTTCTCAGTGATTCCAGGGAAGCAGCGTAGCCTCTCCGGGTCCTCCTACGAAATACAGTCTTAGGTAGGTTTTCTAGGCGTGTGTAGTAGCTGTTCCACCTCCCAGGCTTTTAATCCCCCTTTCCATCATCCGCTGTGGCAATATTTGTATGCCGGTTTCACTTAATGCAGCCCATTGCCTGGGATGCTTGCCAGGGACTTATATCATGTATCCCCAGAGAGCACTCTGGAGGCAGTAAGCTCTCCATCCTTCATCCTTATGTTTCCCTTTCTTGATCCAGCACCCTTGGAACCCAGTTCCCTGCATCCTGTCTGCACACTGCAGGAGGTACTGGCTAGGTCTCCCCACCCCCTGAGCCCACAGCATCTGCTCTGTCTTATCTCTCCACTGAGGGCTGCTTCAGCATAAGGAGCCCTCAGTCTTTGCATGCACTTGTTGCTGTTTCATAGCTGGATTATGCTGTGACTTAAAACCACATCAACATGGCGGTCAGGAGAGAGGTTGAGAGTGCATGTTGAGGAGTGTGTGTGTGTGTACACATACATATTGCTTTCCTGGAAGAAGCTAGCATTGTTCTTGTGGGGAGCAGTAGGCTGCTTCAACATTTTTTAAAAACTCGTGTTTCCTGTATGTAATGGCCCCATTCTTTCCCACCTGAGTTTGGCGTTGGCAAAGCAAACCTACTGTTTTTGGCTAGTTTTGTGTCGACTTGACATCAGCTAGACTCATATGAGAGGAGGGAGCCTCAACTGAGAAATTGCCTCTGTAAATCTGGCTATAAAGCAAAGCTGTAGGACATTTTCTTAGTGATTGATGCGGGGTGAGGGGGAGGAGAGAAACCCAGCCAATCGTGGGTGGGGCTACCCCTGGGCGGTAGCTCTGGGTAATATAAGAAAGCAACACTCCTGCACTGTCTCTGCATCAGCCCCTGCCTTCAAGTTCCTGCTCTTTTGAATTCCCGCCCTAATACTTTTCAGTGATGAATGGTTTTCTGAAATGGTAAGAGGTATAAACCCTTTCCTCGGTCATGCTGTTTCTTTAAGTCATAGAAAGAAGCTCGAAGACACTAACCATGGCTCTGTTCTTTGGAATTCAACTTTTCTTATTAAGAGCCGGGTTTACTCTCTGGCTTTTTGTTAAATAAATAGGTATTTATTTATTTATTTAGTGTGTATGTGTGTGTGTCTTTGCGTGCCTGTCGGAGGGCAGCTCTGAGAAGCCCATTCTCTGCTGCCATCTGTGGGATGCAGGAGTCCACTTCAGGTTTCCAGGCTTGTGGGTAAGCTCTACTCACTGAGCTATCTGGCCAGCCCAGCTCTCCTCTTCATACGTCATGTAAGAGGCTGTTCAGTGTTCACACTTAGCTTTCATTTGCTGATGGCTAAGGATGTTGAACATTTCCGTAAGTGTCTTTCAGCCATTTTAGATTCCTCTGTTGAGAGTTCTCTGTTTAGGTCTGTACTCCATTTTTTTTTATTGGATTATGTGTTCTTTTGGTGACCAATTTCTTGAGTTCTTTGTATATTTTGGAGATCAGACCTCTGTCTGATGTGGGGTTAATGAAGATCTTGTCCCATTCTGTAGGCTGTCCTTTTGTCTTGTTGACCATGAGCTTTGCTTTACAGAAGCTTTTCAGTTTCAGAAGGTCCCATTTATTATTTCTTTCTCTCAGTGTCTGTGCTGCTGGGGTTATGTTTAGGAAGTGGTCTCCTGTGCCAATGCGTTCAAGTGTATTTCCCACTTTCTCTTCTATAAGGTTCAGTGTGGCTGGCTTTTTGTTGAGGTCTTTGATCCATTTGGACTTGAGTTTTGTGCATGGTGATAGATATGGATCTATTTTCATTCTTTAACATGTTGATATCCCGTTATGCCAGCATTATTTGTTAAATATGCTTTCTTTTTTCCATTTGATATTTTTTGTTTCTTTATCAAAGATCAGATGTTCGAAGATGTGTGGATTGATATCCGAGTCTTCTATTCAGTTTCATTGGTCCTCCTGTCTGTTTTTATGCCAATACCAGGATGTTTTCAGTACTGTAGCTCTGTAGTAGAGTTTGAAGTCAGGGATTGTGATGCCTCCAGAAGTTGTTTTATTGTACAGGATTGTTTTGGCTATCCTGTTTTTTTTGCTTTTCCAAATGAAGTTGAGTACCGTTCTTTTGAGGTCTTTGAAGAATGTTTTCTGGGATTTTGATGGGCATTGCATTGAATCTGTAGATTGCTTTTGGTAAGATTACCATTTTTACTGTGTTAATTCTGCCTACCCAAGAGCATGGAAGATCTCTCCACTTTCTGGTGTCTTCTTCAATTTCTTTCTTCAAAGATTTAAAGTTCTTGTGATCCAAGTCTTCCACTTGTTTGGTTAGAGTTACTCTGAGCTATTTTATGCTCTTTGTGGCTATTGTGAAGGGTGTTGATTCTCTGATTTCTTTCCCAGCCCTTTTATCATCTGTATACAGGAGGGCTACTGATTTTTTTTAAGTTAACCTTGTATCCTGCTACATTGCTGAAAGTGTTTATGAGTTGTAGAAGTTCCTTGGTAGAATTTTTAAGATCACTTATAAAAACTATCATATTATCAGCAAACAGTGAGAGTTTGACTTCTTTTCCAATTTGTATCCCCATGCTCACCCTTTGGTGTCTTATTGCTCTAGCTAGGACCTCAAGTACTATATTGAATAGATATGGAGAGATCAACCTTGTCTTGATCCTGATTTCAGTGGAATCCTGGGAGTTTCTTTCCATTCAGTTTGATGTCGGCTGTTGTAGTGCCTCACTTTCTACTGCTGTATTCAATCTAATTCATCCAGGTGCCACCTACACGGATGTGGGCTCTTCATTGCCAGCTAGGTATAAAGTCCTAACCTCAGACTGCTTTTCTAAGGTGGCTGGCTCCAGGTGAAGATTAGCGGTAGGCTTTGTTAACCTTTGCTTTGGGGATAAAAGCCCATGAAGAGGAGGAATAAGCTGAGTTTCAGTGTACTTTCAGTGGAGGTTTCAGTGGCCCAGTGGGGAGTTTGGAATCTGTGAAGGTGTGACCATGGCGATTGTCTGTAGTTGGAGAAAGAGTTTAGCTTAAATGCCTATGTCTTTGTGAGTTTATCTTTGGTAAGATGCCACAACCTTGTCAATGCCACTATCTTCCACGTGGGCCACTCCTGTAGGGACAGTAAACCAGAAGTGAGTGCTTTTTAAAAGGGAGATGAGATGGAGCGTAGACACACCCAATACCAGTTGACTTCTCAAGTTTTGGTTGATTAAACAGATGTGATGGGACTGGAAAGATGGCTCGGTTGGTAAATACTTGCCACACAAGTGTCAGAACTGGAATTCAGATACCTAGCGCCCATGCAAATGCAGGGTGGGCATGGAGTTCTGCATGTAATTCTAGTTCGCAGAAGGCAGAGATGGAATTTCTAGTGTGATCTGGCTAGTTAAACTAGCTGTACCAGTGAGCTCTGGGCTCAAGGGAGAAACACAACCGCGATGAATAAGATGGAAAAGCAGTCAAGGAAGGTTGAACATCAGTCGGGCCTCCACACATATGCATCTCCCCACATACATGACCATAGACACGTAAAAATAGACGTTACCATCTTTTTTTCCCCCTTTTGTAGTGAGTGCTGGGGATCAAAACCAGGGCCTTGCCCACACGAGCACTGAGCTACATCCCCAGCCAGATCTTAATACTAAAGAGTAAATAAAGAACCCCAACGACTAAATGCTTTTGAGGTTTTGGCGAACCAGCAAGGAAATGAGAGAAACAGGCCCCGACTGCGCATGCTCCATTGGTCCTCTTTCTCTCGACAATGGAGTGGCGATCTTGCCCTGCTTGTTGTCTGTCAGTTCGAGTCTCTCATTAGTGGTTAGATGTTTGAAAATGAGCCCTGATTGAAAAGCTTCAGCCACCTAGCGCTGCCGCCATTCTACTCAATGTGGCAGTTAACAAGGGGTAGATGACGGTGTTCCGCACTTAAACACTTCAGAGCGTGCGGTCCCCGAGAGAGACAGCTTATTTGCTTCCCATCACTCAGTCACACTCTAGGGCACATCAGAGAAGCCTCCAGGTGTGACCAGACGGTCTCAGGAAGGTTCTCTGTGAGGCTATTAAAAATAAGCTGCTCAGCCTGGCTCTGCCAGCGCCACTTACCTCACCGGGTGCGGAGTTAAGATGAGGGCTCCTGCCATTTGTTGGCCTTCTCTGAGTCGCAGCGTGGAGCTTTCCCACTGTAACGCGGGGGCTTGTGTTTCTGGTTAGGACCCAAATCACCAGTGTTTTATTCAAGTCTACTAATTTCATAGAAACCCAGAAGAGGCTTCCAAGTCCCAGCACTCCTGGTGTGTGTGTGTGTGTGTGTGTGTGTGTGTGTGTGTGTGTGTGTGTGTGTGCTAGGAACCGTGCAGGTATTCACGCCATCTACCCAGTAGCAATGGAGTGGATAAAGGGAGCGGCTCTCAGATTTCCCCATCCATCATGTCTAGTGCTTCAGATGGGAGCTAGCGCACTCCACTCAATCACTCAGCTCCTGGCAGGAGGTAATAATGACACCTATTTTGGGCAGAGTGGGTAATGATAAAAATTCTCTCCAGCCATAGAAGTGCTTGGTTCACGTAGCGATTCCTCACTCGACTTTAGCCTGACGACAAAGCAGCCTGTGTTATTCGGAGTCTACTAAGAAGCGGATCCCAGGGTGGGATTAGACATGCAAGAGATTCCTTGGTGCGAGAGAGCTGGAGGCACAGACCTGACAATTGTGGGGTGAGGAAGAGAGGAAGCAGGGCTGGGTACCAAGAGTCCTAACCTGCAACACACACATTTCCAAAAGAGGTCCAGTCAGGTCTTGGGGAGAGCTCCAGTCAGCATCCTTCCAGAGGAGTTCTGGGGCTTACCCAAATTAGCCTTCCTGGATATCCCACAGGCCTAATCACTGGGTGGGGCTGTTGGTCAGCTGCGTACTCTACAGCAGGAGATATGAACCATCCATTTTTGTGGCTGCCAGTATTCGCTCCTTGCAATGTACAAATCTACCTCTCTCGGGAAGTGTTCGTTCACAGTTCCCCTGAGACGCTCCTTCTAAGGGGAAAATGAGGTGGCTGGTGGCATAACTACAGGGCCCCTCACTGTGACTCGATCAGGGTCATAACTGGAACCCATTCTTTCCCTTCTCCACTGTCCATTCTAAGCCTCCTGACCCCAACCCCTGGCCATCACCTTGGTAGGTTTTAGAAACTTACTGGCTGTGTGACTCAGACTTTCCCTTTGAGGGATCTCAGCCCTCGATAATCATATCCCTCTAGCTGATGACAGTCACCCCATTGTTGAGGCAAGGGGGGAAGAGGAAGCACCGCCCAACACCTCTTTCCAGACTCCCGAGTAATGACCATGGCAATTTGACCATGGCTCAGAAATCTCGAAATAAATTTCCTTTATGACAAGGCTATGTTTACTTCTTCCCAAGGCGCATGTGCTGGTGAGCTGCTTGAACCTGCCCACTGGGATGACTTTCTTTCTGCTCTGTCTTCCTTCATGGCTAATTCTGAATGTGGCTGTCATGCAGTTTCTGGACATTGTAACATGTAACCACATCCGGCATGTGCCCAAGGCAGAACTAGGATGTAATTCACTTACCATTTTGTTAGGCGTTTGCAAGGTAGACCTATGACACTTCCCACCTCGTCAATGGGCTTTGTAGGACTTCCAGGGTGGCCATGGGTGTGAGCTGAGAGGGGAGGGCTGGTATGTTATGGTGGAGATCTGGAGTCTGGTCACCTGTTCATGCTTTATCTTGTGCCTTGTTCCTGCGTAGGCTGGCTCACAGGTGTGTCAGCTCTATCTTGAGGTGGCATGTTGCTGGAACTGTCAAACATTTTTTTTTTAATGCTGGCTTGTTCAATGGAATCCAGCTTTTAATGGGCAGGTGTGGCCACTGTTTTGCTTCAGAGTCAAATACTCTGACTCTAAGGAACTACTTTCTGAAGCTCGTGCAATTCTCTGCAGGGGCATGCCTTACTCCAGGATCCCAAGGGCTAGTATTAAGATTCTCCCTCTGGGGCTTAATGATACAGGCTCCACACTTCATCTTTTGCCCATCCCTGAGTCTCCTATATCGTAGAGGTGCCTGGATCATTTAACACAAGTGGCTGGACAGGTCTGTTGTAGATGACACGTAGCCAGCCCTTTTCTGCTCTGGGATCTGATCACACTCGGCAGGCTTCCGGTCACCTGGTATGGGCTAGAGCAGTCTTCTCAGGCGGGGAGTTGGTTGACCACAGGATTCAGGCTCACCAGGGCTGCATTTGATTTGTTAGATGGATGCATGGAATATCAGCTGATTGTCCACACCCTGCCTTGGGTGTGTTACCAAAGCCTCTAGCATATAGCCACCTTCCGCATAGATGAACATTGCATTGGTCTCGTGTGAATGCAGAATGAAACAGGATGCATTTTCCAAATTCTTGACTTCTATATCCTGTCTCCAAGGCCTGATAATTAGGCTGTGTGGCATTCATACTGTGCACAGCACAGCACAGCAGCAGCAATGAGGACCACTGCTGAGCAAGGTGTGATCATCTGTAGGTGAGATCCTTTGGGATCTCCAGTTTCTGCAGTGGCCAGATTAGAGAACTGCATGGAAATATGACTGATCTTGTATCTTTCAGGTCTCTAGATGGAATTAATCTATACATATTCACATTTAAGCATATGTTGCTTTTATTTAATATCTTAGCTCAGAGCTCCTATATGGTCTTCCCTACTGTGATAGCCCCTGTCCACACTTGTGTGTGTGTGTGTGTGTGTGTGTGTGTCATAAGCTTATCACTAGGACTCTATTTCTTGGCCTTCAAATAAGGGCTACCATGATGTTTTAGGTCTGTAGCTATCAATTTGACTCAGATTCAGGGTTCAATAGTTCTCAGCAAGTCTAGAAACTCTTTATCCCCATGTTAATGGAAGTAGTAAAAAGCCCAAGATCCTTTGAAAGACTGACAGGGGAATGGGAGTGAGTCTTGGTTGCCCTTGTTGTGACAGTGGCCTAGGGTTCCAGAAACCTCATCTTTGGGACGCAGTAGGTTCTAGATCTAACAATTGTCTTGAACTGGACTTGGAGGAAAACTCAGTTAGGTGGGAAGGGATGGGAGGGCAGAGAGGATGGTGTGGGGGTAGTTGAGGAAAAAGAATGAATTATTTAAAATGCATTCTGTGAAGTTGAGAATTAATAAAAATATTGTTTTAAAAAAACAACAAAAAATGAAAGTCACGAGGTAAAATATTAGCCTTGGGCCTACGCATTGAGTAAGGGAAGCAGCTCTTTACTGGGAAGGACACCCACAGGCCACATTGTCTTACTTCTTTCTTATCTTTCTTTTTCCTGCAAATGTTGAAGAGCATTGGGTGACTGTCCACCTACTTTGCTCCTGGACCCCCACCATGTCTTAGCTGTCCCTTGTAGGATGTCAGATCCCCTCGACTGACCCACTTGCCCAGTCCCTCGTTCCTTGATTTCTCATCATCTGTGTAAGTGTTAACAAGGTCAGGTATGATTGCCTATTCCACCAGGAGCTCTGGCCTGCAGAGAAGAGCTAGGACTAAACTTCTCAGGGGCCAGGTAGACGGGAAATGCTGTAGTCAAAGCCGGCTGTGAGAGGACTCAGGTTCTTGCTGGAATGAGGCTCCCTTTGTGCCCCAGCTGTGCTCAGCCATTGGCCGCAGCCTGCAGAAGCCTAGCACAAATGTGGCCGCAAATCCAGAGAAGCAGCAGCTGGGCCATCAGTCAGCAATTCTCCTTGCAGCAGGGGGCCTGAACAGTGTGTTGTCAAGCCTGCTCCAGGACCTCTCTCAGGCCTGCAGCTCATAAAAGCAGGTCTGGTTTCTGGGTTGCTTTCTATCCCACCCTAAATTATTTCTGGGCATCTCATTCACAAACACTACTCATCTATTTCCCCAACATTTCACGCAGCTGAGATAGAATCCACAAAATAGAGCATTCACCTGCTTAAAGTGTAAAACCTAGTGGCTCTCACTACATCCAGAGCTGTGCTAGCGTCCATCCACATACAATTTCAGAACAGTTCCTATCTCCCAGGGAAACGTCCTAGACATTCACAGTGGCTTCGATCCACTTCCTCAAGCCCCATCCCTGGCAACCAGTATTGTACTCTCGTTATCAATGGGTTTGACTGGTTGGACATCTTAAGTAAACGAAATCACACAATTTATTTACTCTCAAATCTGACTTTCACTGAGCGTAGTGTGTTCAAGGTTTATTCACGATGGGGCATGTATCAGCACTTAAGTCCTTGTTGGAACAAGAGGAGGGGATGACACATGTACATTACAAAGTTAGGGTCGCATTGCCCCAAGCCTTCTTTTCCTCGCTTTTCTTCAGCAAGAGCCATAACAAGACCACCGGAGTCAGAAATAACAGTACCCTGAGGGGATGCCTTCTGTTGTCTCATTGACATATTTTAGATCAGGAAGCTGCTATGGGGGCTGAGGAGATTCTGGCTTATTCTGTAAGAGTGTTTGTTGTATTTGCTTAAGGACCTGGGTTCAAATCCACAGTCTCCACGCAAAAAGCTGGTCAATAAGGCAAGAGCGATAGAGGAGGATACCTTATGTTTTTCTCTGGTCTACACGCACAGCGTCACCACCACCACCATCAAAAATAACAACAAAACAACAATCAAAACAAAAAACTGGAAAAAAGAAAAGGATTTGATGTGGTAGGCTGACCCACCTGGAGAACATTTTTAAGGGATTGCTTTTCTTTGAGTGACCCTAAGCTTCGGGGGGAGCTGCTTCTGTTCTGAGACCTGGCCGCCTTTGTGATATATGGTGTAAATTTGCTGACTAATCGGTTGGAGTTGATGGTAAAAATCTATGGCCAAGGAGCAGGGAGAAAGCAATTACTCTACAGAGAAAATGATCACGGCTCTGTGCATTCTGGGCCACGGAAAGAAAGACTGTGCGATATTTTCTGGTGCATGCCAAGCTGATATTAGAGCATTGATATTCTGCTTTATTCCTCCTTCAGTGGTCACATTGGATGGAGTCAAATAGTCTCTGTTTCCTAGCCTTTTATCTTCAAGAGACCACATAAATAATAGGATGGAACTTGTTCTCACGGAATTATTCTGAGATACTACTTATGAAAAACCGGCCTCATGTCTGGTTTGTTTGACTTTCATATTTCCGGTGAGCTCTCACTCCGGGCTACTGCAGCTCCTCCTTCAGCTTTGGGTCCTCAGTGTCCTTCAGGAACAACTCAGCAGTCACTAGCTACCCTGACAGACTGCTTACCACGCGCCCTCACCTGAAAATGCTCACCCAGTTTGTCTCTCATGGGGAGATCTGTTTTGAGCATTATGCATCTTCTGTTCTGAGAGTCTCCACCTCCTCTTCAAGGCCAACATTGGTTCTGAATTTTAAGAAAACATGGGGGCAGGGTTTGTGAGGAGCAGAGGAAGAAACCTTCCTGCTTGGTGCATTAAGGTGTGCACTTGTTTTTCTTTCCAAGGGAGAGCATTGATAATAGACTAGCTCCCTTCACTTCTTAAATCCTCATCTTTCAGCATATATATATAAACACAAATTGCACGGTGAATCTGTCTTTATTTTCTCCATGACTAAACACAGCATTTTTCACCACTTAACAAGCCATTGTTCTGAAAAATAGGTTTCAGACCCTGCTTCCTAATGAGGTGAAGACTTGGCTGGCAATACATTTTTTCCCCAGGACTCTAAACAGCAGCGGGCATGAAAAAGGCACAAAAGATGGATGGGAAATAAAATTGTGCAATTTTTACTTTCCAGTGGGGTTTGTCTGTAAGCAATACAAAATTGATAGAAATCCAGGTTTTTTTTTTTTTATTAGAATTCTATCAATCAGCAAATTCTAATTAAATAGCTTCTGTAGGAATGGCCCTAATTATTCTTGGGGATGCAAGGAAAGGAGGCTGTTCCTCTATCTCTTCTGAGAGGCAAAATGTTAATCTTTTAAGAAATTTCCTTTTTTAAGTGAGATTTTTATTTATTCTTTGAAAACTCCCATTTATTTATACAATATATTCTGGTCATATCCCTCCACTGCTACCTCCCTTCAGCTCCATCTATAATGCCCCCACCTGTCTCCACGTCCTCTTTTTATTATGTTATTAATAATCTTTTGAGACTTAACTAGTGCTGCTCATATATGCACAGGTTTAGAGCTGTCCACCGGGTGTGTGGGCACCCTACAGAAGCCATGTCCCCTCGGGAGATTGACCCTCCCTTCAGGATCTATCAACTGCCAATAGCAACTCTGCCAAGGGTGGGTCCTGGGTCCTCCATCCAAGCTGGAACTTTCGACTGGCTTGCTCTTGTACAAGCTTTGTGCAAGTAACCACAGCGGCTGTAAGTTAACATGTGCCAAAGCCAGCATTTCACAGCCCTGCTTCCCATCTACCGCCCCCTCTGATGCGGTGTTCGCGGTTCGCTAGGCCTTGGGTGGAGGGGGTTGGACAGAGATGATTCATTCCCAGCTAAGCACTCTCGACTACTTACATCCAGCACTTTGGCCGTTTAGCAAAAACAATGACCGTGGTCTTTTCCTACAGCAGGTAAGCTCTTGAGTCACGGGCTTTTGACTTGGTTTACAGTACCAGGCTCCCTTCCGTGGAGCTGGCCTCAGCTCCAATCACAAAGTGACTGGTTACTGCTGTAACTGCCAGGTCAGTCTTTCACCAGCGAACACACATCTTGTCAGGCAGGTTGGTATTGTCACGTGCAGGACCTAGCTCGGGGTGAGACTGTAGAAGTCTTTTCTCTTCCTGGAGCTTGCATAGCACCATCTGGCACTGTGTAAGTCAACCACCAGGGAGCGAGGTCCCCGGTCAGCTGAGGTTGTTAATTTAGAAATTAATTAAGAGGGACTGGAGAAATGGCTGAGCAGTTAAGAGTTCTTGCTACTTTTGTCGAGGTTCAGGGTTTAGTTTCCATGGTGGTTGGTATACAACCATCTGGAACCCCAAGTTCCAGGGTATCCGATATCCTCTCTGACTTCCCTGAGCACCAGACACGTGTGTGCTGCGTATCCATACATTCAGGAGAAACACGCATACACATGAAATCAGACAGGCAAATCTGATTAAAAATAATCAATCAATTTGTGTGTGCCCACGTGTGTGCACTTCTGTGCTACGGCACAGATATGGAGGTCAGAGGACGGCTTTTCGTGAGCTGTTTCTTGCCTTTCATCTTGTTTGAGGGTCTTGCACCCTAAACTCCACTGCACATTTCCCTCGTTCAAAACACCATGCTTCCTCTCTGTGCTGTCTGATAAAGCTGCACTTCTTTTGGAAGCTTCCCCTATCATAACAGTACATCTGCTTCTCTTTTTATCCTATTCTTATAGCTTCAATCTATAGTAAACAAATCTGAGTGGCCTCGGAGATGGCTCAGTCAGTCAAGTGTTGTTGAGCCTGAGGTCCTGAATTCAGTTCCCAGGAGCCTGCCAAAAACCTTCCATTGTGCATGTCTGTAATTCCAGCCATGGAGGGCTGGCGTGGACACAGGCACATTGACAGCAGTTTGCAAGCCAACCTGGGAAAGACTTAGCTTCAAAAATTAAGATGGGAAAACATAAGGTAGAAAGGAATAAGGAAGAAAGCCAGCATTGACCCTGGGCTTCACATATGCACATGTACGCATACATCACACACACACACACACACACACACACACACACACACACACATGCATACCACACACACACGCGCGCGCACACACACCACACACATACACACACACACACACACACACACACACCACACACACTGAATCTTTAACATGTAATCCCAGCATGCAGGAGGCTGAGATGGGAGGATTGCAAGCTTGAGGCTAGCCTGAGCTGCAGAGAGAGCCTGTCTCAACCTATCATTGGATTCCATATTGTTTAACAGTTTCAAGAGTTCTGTGAAAAATTCCCTCACAGTCCAAAAAACAGTTTATGCTAATTCAGAGCGGTGACCATCCAGCCACCAAATCAACAGCTTTTGTGAAAGGGTCACCTTGTGTCAACACAGTCTAAGGCCCTGAATGGACAATGGGATGAGATCAAGTCCTAAACACGAACTAAAAAAAAAAAAAAAAACAAAAAACCGGCACCCCGGAGTGTGCTGTCTTAGCTAGTGGGCTACGCGCTTGAGTCGGGGGCAAAATAGCCCCACATTGGACGCCAACACGGATCTTGTATTTCAGTGGGGGAGACAGGCAGTAAAACATAATACTCTGAGCTAGGGCAACAGTTCTCAACCTGTGGGTCACGACCTTTTCACAGGGGTCATATATCAGATATCTTGCATATGAGATATTTACATTGTGCTTCATAACAGTAACACAATTATAATTATGAAGTAGCCATGAAATACTTTTATGGTTGGGCACTAAATCTCATTGTAGATGGTTGTGAGTCTCAGTGTGACCGCTGGGAATTGAACCAACTATCCCTGAAAAAGCAGCTAGTGCTCTTAACCTCTGCGCCATCCCTCTAGCCCCTAAATTGTTTTTTCTTAATCATTAATGCAAACCACAGTCTATACAACTCCTCCATGGAAACATCTTTCTAGCTGTGTGACACTTCCTTGTTTATATTTTTATCATCAAAATGCAATTTAAACTAACATTATTATTATCCCTTGGACAGTACATCTTAGCAAGGAATCATCTTCTTAATAATCCAGAGATAAAAATGCCCCGTAGAACAGGATGTTTCCGTGAGATTAACACACAGGATTACAGGCAGTGGGGCTCTCTCCACACCCCTTCTCACCATGCCAGATAGCGCAGAAAGATAGCAGCAGCAAACATGTAAGGGCACAGCAGACGCAAAAGACATTCTGGGTTCTGCGGTCTCGGTGTTTTGCCTATCTGAGATTGACCCATCAGGGAGTTTCCTCCTGGTGGGCTAATACCTTGAACTTCTATTGCCACCTGCTGCTTCTCTGACATGGCCACTGACATCGGGAGATTAATATTTTGAGCCTGAGATAAGTATTGTAACCTGCCAATCTTCATGAGCGTCCTCTTAAATGTCAACTCATCGGCAACGCTTCTACGATGGTCTTTGTGACCATCAAAGTCTCCTTCCTCCTGTGCACCCTGGGCCAGCCATGGTGCTTAGACTCAGTGTAGGAAGAAAGCACTGGTCACAGAGGAGCCACCGCTGGTGGGTCAGGTAGTAAATGATTATTTCCTTTGTAGGACGATTCACAAGTTTGACATCTATCAAAAGAGTGAAGCTGGGGAGGTGGATCTTGGGAATTTTTGCCACTTGTCTCTGCTCTTCCTTCTCCAACCTTTCTCACGTTGATTCTCTTGGCAGGGCCTGAGTCAGGCAGAAATTTTCCTTGATATCCTGCTCTTTGAAAAGAATAAGGTAATCTACACAAACTTAGGTGTTAATGTTGGGCCATAGCTTCCTTTCCTTTCCTTTTCTTTGGTGTCTTATTTTGTGTTTTTCAGACAGGGACTACTAGGTAGGCCAACCTAGTCTGGAATCTGCTATGTAACCCAGGGTGAACTGGAACTCATGACCCCCCTACATGTCTGAGTTCTGGGCTTACACACATGCACTACTGTACCTACCAGTATTATAGTTTAATGGAAATGAATTTCTTTGTCATTCGGAGCATTCTAGAAGATCATTTGGTTGAACGGTGAGGTCCCTGAATCTGTAGATAGCAGCTTTCAACAATATCAGGTCTGATGTCATCACTTTTACTTGAAACTTTTTTTTTTATTAACCCAAAATGAAATTCAAAGTAACACAAGTCATTGATCATTAGGAATTGATTTAGTATATCCACTATAATATAAAAAGAAATGAAAGGATCTTACATTAAGTAATATATATTTTAAATCCACCTGCACCTGAAGATAGAGTAAAACAGCTAAACTGGGCAGGGGTGGCACACGCCTTTAGTCCCAGCACTCAGGAGGCCGAGACAGGCAGCTTTGTGAGATCGAGGCCAGCCTGGTCTACAAGAGCTAGTTCCAGGACAGGCTCCAAAACCACAGAGAAACCCTGTCTCAAAAAACAAAGCAAAACAAAACAAAAAGAAAAAGTTAGATGCTTGCATCTCTATGTAAAATCCCCATAAATGTGATATCTTCAAATGCTACCACTCTGAATATGTATTACAGGGTTTCATTGATCGTTTCTATTGGCCTTCGGATGCAGCCAGTTCTTGTCAGCAGTGTGATTTTTCTGAAATGGTGAACAGTTGGTAAAGTTCCAAGCACAATAAACTGTGATCTTCCTTTCTTAGTAGTGCTCCTAAAAAATAAACCCTCGGTCTATATTTAAACTGTACAGAAAACATGTGTTTATATGTAAGAAGGAGTTTTGTTATAGTTTTGGGTCCTAGGGAACAAGTTCTTTACCCATGTGTTTAACAGGCCAGATACTGGTTAGCCAAAGGGCAGGTGAGATGATTCTGGGGGTGTGGGCTTCTAAGACAGTGTGATGAGTCCTCACACCAGCCACCAGACCCCAGGAAGCTCTCTTCAGATTGCCGGGAGAACAGAAACACCCACTATAACATCTAAACTGCACTCCAGACAGGGGAGAGTGGTACTGTTTTCTCTGAGAATTGCAGAAGGAGATGTCTAAGTCTCTTTAAACTCTGTCAAGGGCAGAAGTTTCAATTATTGTGGGGCCAAGACCTTGCTTATTTTTGGGGGCCCTCTTCCCCAATAAAGAATCAAAATAGAAAGCCCAAGCACAAATGGAAATGTATTTACAATGGGAAAAGCAATGACAAGAGGCTCCCAGCGATCCACAGGCTGCTGAACATCACACTGTAACACAGCAGCCTGACCTCCTCTCTGGTGTTTTCACAGCACATCCCGATCCCCTCCTTAACCATCTGTGAGTAGCATTTTATGCAGAGGTTAGAAAAGAAACCTTAGCATGATTGATCAAAGTTTCTTCCTATTAGTAATAATTTGGATTTATTAATGATTTATTATAAACTATAATTAATATCAATCATGGCTAATCACAGATTACAGTGTAGATGATTATAATTACTAACAAATTTGAGGTAATTCCTAGTATTTTTAAAAATTAAGCGGTAAGATTCTTTCATATTTAAGCATTTTTATATCAATTTATTTGTTTTGTGTGAGCATGTGGGAGGTGATGGAATCTTTAATAGGTGGGATCTGTAAGGAGGCCTTTAGGCTACTGGAGATCTGCCAGAGAATGGGATTTGGGGGTTCTGGCTCCCCTTGCTTTCCATTGTGTTCTCTGGCTATGAGGTGAGTAGTTTTGTTTTACTTCACACTCCTGTGACTTTATCTCACCATAAATCTAACAGCAACAAGCTCACCCACCAGGCACTGGAACTTTCCAACTGTGAGCCAAAAGTGTTTTCTCTTTTTAAGTAGGACATGTCAGGTATTGTTTTGGGACCAGGAGGCTGGCTAACACTACCTTTATCTACATGTTTTTACATTTTATTTACATGTTTTACACTTACAAGTTTCAAATGTTTGACAATTGGAGCAATAACCTTCAGACTAGCAGCTTCTAAATCTGCCCACTTCAAACCTTGCTCCTCTGCTGCTCCCAGGTATCTGGTGGAGGGTATTGGAGGGCGGGTTCTTATCAAGACAAGGCCTTAGTCCTGTATCTCCACATAAGGGACACTGAGCCAACAGGGAGGCAGTGAGACTATTCCTGGACTCTCCCCTTAGGTCAGGACTGACAGCAAAAGCAGAGGCGACCATGGGCCTTGTAAGCATCTCCCACTACAGCAAAGCCAATGAACTCCTATTCAGTCCCCTTTATCCAGGTTTTCCTCAACTTTAGAAAGTGTGTGATGGAGGAGAAGTCAGCCCTGGAAGAGAAAGTTATCCCTCTTGTGGTGGAAAATACTTTGTTTCTGTGAGCAAGCTGTAAAACGTGTGCATACTTGGGATTACGTGTTATGTATGTGCATATTTGCATATGTGAATAGATGTGTTTATAAATAAAAAACCCAGAGCTTAAGAGTTTCTTCTGGGGCTTTACTCACACCTGTGTATGGTGGTTCACATGAGTCTAGCCCTCGGATGCTCACGTTTGAATAGCTGGTTTCCAGTTGGCAGAACTGTCTGGGGAGGATTAGGCATAGTGGCCTGCTTGCTGTCTGTGCTGTGGGCTTGGTGTGCTTTCTGCTTTCTGTTTGTGGTGTAGGACTTGGGCTTTAACTGTTCACAGACTAACTTTCTGAAAGCAAAGCTCACTCAAATTCTTTGATAAGTTGAATGGTCACGGTGTTTGACCATGGTAAGAACAAAGCAACTTTGACACTTTGCTAACTCGCGCACCGTTACTTTTATGACGTGATTTCAACACCTGATTTTATAAATGTATCCCTTGTTCTGAGGGGTTATGGTAGGAGCCTTCCCAAAGCCTCTAGCATTATATACTGTGTAGTGTGCCCTGTGTTTATGATGAGACAGTTTCTCCTCTTATGACATGACCTGTTATGTTTTTCCCCTGTGATGTTACCAAATTGCTTTTAAAATTTCTAGGAGCAAGTTTTACTCTTGGCAAAATGATCCATTGTACGTTTTAAAAATGGAAGTAATGCTAAAAACAAAAGTGGTAGTCTCCAGGGGTCTCCTTACCCAAGAATTATGAAGACCTTGTTTTAGGGACACATTATATTAAAATAGTTATATAATACTGTTCTTGGTTCATCACGTTACTTGTCATGATTGGGTCATCATCTACTGGCTCATATTCAAAATTCAGCTTTTGGTTTCATTTTGTTCTTTCTGGGGGATATCCCCTTTAGAGGTCTCTGCCATTCTTTTCCCGTCTGGACTCAGGATTCTCTAGGACCACATGCTATATCCCTAGGACTCCCTGCCATCATCATGAGAAGTCCTTTTGTCTCTCCGTGTATACTTTCTTCTAGTATCTATTAATTCTTTTGTTATCTTGTTGATATATTCTTCAGTAGTTTTCTGAAAAATTGTATATTAGAGACAAAATTTTAGATTGTGCAATTTTATTATTAGAAATTAGGATTTAAAAACACCTTTTAATCTTTTTATTCTGGTATATAACTAACTATACACATGCACAAACATATACAAAGTAAATGTTACCATGAAAGCCAACATTCTACATGCCAACTTAAAAAAAATCAAGTAAGAATTTAAAAAGTTCTTCCAATCTTGCATATCAAAATAGTATTTTTAGTGTGCCATGGGGGCATTTTAAAAATACTTCTGATATTATTTGTAAAGGGGCTTCCAAGCCATGGAGGCTACTCCACAGTCATAACCTCTGTTCTGAAGCTGCATTGCCGCTGATCTTCCCTGGGAGTCACTGAGGGCATTGTTAAATACCGGAGGAATAATGGTGAGCAGCCTCCATCTCTCCAGATGGACCACTTCATCTTGGTTCATCTTTGTGTGGAGAGCCAGATGGGTTGGTGGGGATACTTTGTGGCAAGAAGCCCCTTCCAGGTTGCACATCCATCACTGTTGGAGCAGGCTTGGTGACTGTATGCAGGGCTTGCTGAGGGCCCATCACAAGCAGGACAGAGGAACCCTCCCATTGGCCAGAAATCAAAATTCCAGTGAAGGTGGCCACGTCGCTCTTTCATGGAGATTCCTTTCCTGCTTTGCAGACATGGTTCAAAGACAACACAGGCCCCTCCTTTCATGGGAAGCCACCGGACCAGTCTCCCTAAGTACCATTCTCATAGCAACTTAGTGATGTGCGCTGCAGTTCTCCACTGGCTGCGTTTGGAGAGTTTGAGTCTGTCATGGTAGGAAGGCAAAGCACGACACCTCAGTCTGCAGCCATGGGATCACGTGGACCTCAGTCCGCGGCCATGGGATCACGTGACAGAAGCTGCTCACAGCCCAGCAGGTGGGAGAGCTGCGTCAAGCTTCACGCGCCTTTAAACCTGAAGAATTTGCCTTGCTTTTGGGTTGCTACTTTAAAACTTTGTGTAGTTACCATTTAAAGTATCTTCTATTGTTTCTTAGAGATCCTTTAAGATCCAAATCCCGGGTTTCTCTATGATGTGTTATTGAAATGTACTTGTATCCATTGGTCTTTGCTTACTCACTCCCAGGACACTCCTTTGCACCTGACCACCCTTCCTTCTGCATTGCTCCCCCAAATAGTTGCCCTTCTATTTTTCAGGTCACATATGATCTTATACATACATGTATATGTGTCCGCTTTATTTAGATTTTCTGGTATCCATTCCCTTCACTTTCTGGTGTTATTTTCCCCATATACTACATAATTTATTGCATGTTGTATTTATTGTCTGTTTTCTTCTACTAGGATGAACACTCTGTGAAGAGAGGGGTTTCTGTTTGTTTATTTCTCAGTCCCATGTACCCAGAACAGCGTCATCCCATAAGGACGGATTGAATGAACTGTGTGTGTGTGTGTGCGTGCGCGCACACATGCGCCTGCGTGCGTGTGTATGAGTGTGTGTTTGCAACACTTTGTTGTTAGAGATCCTCGCGTGTTGGCATGTGTGGGTGTTGCTCATCCACCACTCACTGTCTTCAGAAAGGAACCATCTAGTCTCCTGCCCAGGGTTTCAGGGAGCCTGACTGCCATCATGTTTTAGTGGAAGGAACTAAAGTTCATTTTCTCTCCACTTAGCTCCATTCCTTACACCGCCCTCCATGTCTGAAGCCACCGTCTTCCATATTTGGACAGTTCTGGTTCAGTTTCAGCAGAAACAGCCCATCTGTCCTGTGGGAAGGGGAAGCAGTTTAATCTGGCAGGTGGAGGTTGGGACCTCAGGATTCCCCATGGCCTCTGGCCCATCCCTTTTTTCTATCTCCTATTTCCTCTTTCTTCTAGAGTTCTTGGGGACAACTTACCTTTTATTCTACAGGCATCTCCCTTTGTCTGTCTTAGGTTTGACCTTTCTCTCTTCTCCTCTTTTCTCCATCTACTTACTGACTTTGTGTGACATTTCTGTCTTCTTCTTCCATGTTTTGGAGAGAGTTTTGAGTGGGAAAGAAGGGTCATCTGGTTACTGAAATCGCCAAAGAAGGCCGTTTTTACCCAGATGTTTAGCATCTCCTTTGGGATAGGCTGAAAGTCTAAAAATACTCATGACAAGTGGAAAACCTTATCAGAGGAAGTGGGTATTAGGAAGAGGATCCCAGAGCCCTGAGTGTTAAGTGGGACCAAAGGAGGAGCTGGGAAGAGCCCCTGAGGCCAATATTTCACATTGCTCATGCCTTTTTTGGCTCTGTAATTGCCATTTATGACTTTGTCTTAAAGGACTAACCAAAAACTTGGCAAAATAAAGATGTAATCATTGTTAAAATGAGAGAAACCAGGGATGGTAGATGGCTTAGTGATTAACAGCATTTGCTGGTCTTTCAGAGGCAGTGAGTTCAGTTCCCAGCTCCCATCCCAGATGGGTCACAACCATCCTCAGAGGATTTGATGCACTGACTTTCTCTGGCACCAGCACACACACGTGTGTTTGTGCACATGCCCAGACAGACACAAGTAAAAGTAAAAATAAACTTTTAAAAATAACGTAGAGAAACTTTAGCAAAAGAAAAAGTGCATCCATTGGAATATTATGCAGACATTAAAAGATGTTTCTTTGAAGACACTTTTGAAAAGCGAAAGGCAAAGCAGTGATTTTCCCAAAGCAGCTTTTCATGAGACCATTACTGTGAACATATACTTCAATATCATCTTAATGTTCAAAGTGAAAATAAACTTAACAAAAAAGATAATTGTGGCATTCAGAAGGAGCTGGTTTGGCTACTTCAGCTTTGCTATGTAGACAAGCTGCTCACAAAAGCTTCTCCAGGAAACAGTATGCTATCCTCACTACGTGCACGGACAAGGAAAGTTTCTTAGCCAGTTTTGAACTACCGAATTCAAACTGTGAGCCAGAGTGCGGCTTCTTGTTCCCATCAACTGTATCCATTTAGTGAGGTTAAGTATATAACACTAAAAATATTACTCATGAGAAAGTCCGTTCTCTTCACAAGCATATTTTAATAGAGTTTTTGATATTCGTTTGATAGCATGCACTTATTTCAAGAAATACAGCAGAATGAAGTCTGCGAACTCATGAAAAGTTTTGAAGACTGGAACCATTTCAACAGACTGTGTGACCGTGACTTACTACTGTCCAATGGCGTTAGAAATGCTCACGATACGTTAGGTAATAAAGACATCATGGCAGCACAGCTTTATCGTAAGGAGGTTTGTTAAAGGCACAACTATGGTAGCCGCTAATTTAACCCAATTGAAACCATTTTTAAGGTCCACTTAAAATGAAGTGTTACATCCACCAGAAAGTGCCGTTTTGTGGTTTATAAATCAGTTCAAAAGCAATGTCTGCTTTCTCTCCCAGGCACCCATTTCGTCTACAGATAGAAGTGCAAGTAAATTGAGCCATCACTCCCTTTCAGAGAAACCAATTACCTTTCCTTCTGTCTCTTTGGTAAAGCTACAGGCCTCCAGTTTTCCAAAATAATCTTTGTACGTACTTTAAAAAGACAACCTTTTCTAATACGTTGCCAAGATTTTTTTATTTTTATTTTTTTTCAAAAGAACTATTCTTGACCAAGTTTGGAAATGCGCATAGTGTTCATGCCACATAAAACCAGTTTGCTCATTTTATAGGAAAGTCCTCAGGGTGTGGGATTTTGAGAGCACAAAGATGCCATGGGTTCCGGCTGGTTCCTAACATGAAGAGGAGGTTAGTGAAAAGTACCCGCGTCGTGAAGGTGCTGGATTTTGTACTTCGCTACATAAAGGAGGTGTTTGGAAACATCAGGGCTTGACAAGCAGCCATCGCAAGGAATTTTACCGGTGCACACATGTGATGCTTTGTAAACATTAGACCCTCGGGCAAAGCAATAGTGGAACTGTAAGCAGACATTGAAGCGGGGTGTGTGTCCCTTAACTCTTTTGTCCTTTTTCTCCTCCCAGGACATTCCACATCCCCAGGAAAGGGGAGGCTGAATATTCACTGTTTAACCCCAGAGGTTTCTCAAACACGCATGTACCAGCACTTCATATGTGCCCACACGTCATCTCTCTGAGACATTTTTTTGGTTTATATTGGGGACTGAACCTGGGGTACTTGTACATGCTAAGCACATGCTTAGCACGTGTCCCTCAGCCCTCTCATACATATTTACTGAGCATCTGTTTATATAAGGTGAGCGTGAGACACCCAGCCTAAGGCGCCTCTGGTGGAATGCGCAGTTGAGGGCACTTAGTACCTTTTGTGTGGTAGAGGTAGGCAAGGGAGCACAGTGGCTTACATCTTAAGGACTATCATCTGTTCTGCTCATCTAACTGTTTGGGTTGTTTTCTTTTTTGTGAGTTTTTACAGTGAGCATGAATTGTTTCTTTATATATTCTCCGGGAAGCTGTGACTCTCAGACAAAAATGCAAACAGACTTCCTTGGTTGAGAAATTTGGGCCTCTGCTACCGAAAGCTTGAGCAGAACTTTCCCTGGGTTTCTGCAGGATGGGAGGATTTGTTCAAAAACATATTAGAGGCAGACACCATGAGTAAAGATGGATTAATTAAAAATAGACCGGGACTGTCAGTTTTTTAAAAATCTATTTTATACATTCAAGGTGTTTTTTATTCAGATAAGTTTTACTGGCCTAAGTCGAACATCTGAATCTAGTCACTTTAGAGGCCTTTTGGTCCCAGCTCTTAATTCTCTGCCTCGCCTTTGGTAGGCTTAGCATCTCATTAATAATCTTTTATTTTTTTGACATTTATTTAGTGCTTGTGCATGTATGTGCATGCCAAGCTATGTGGAAGTCAGAGGACAGTCTGTGGGAGTCCTCTTTCCGTCTGTGGGTTTTGGGGACTCAGGCTCAGCCACAGAACACTTTCTGCAGCGCCATCTTACCAAACCCCCTTTAATATTCTCATGTCCATGCGGCAGAGGCTGCAGCCACTTGAAGGGGGAGGTTTGGATGACAGTGGTGTTTCTGTAAGTCCCAATTCACTCTTTGTAATCCACTACTCTGTGTCATTGCAGTGGTTTTACATAAGAAGTCTTACAGGGACATGATTAACATGAGTTAATCATGGAAAACATCTTGCCATCATTCTTCAGCATATGTATACATACATATGTATATAATGCATATAAATATGTAGATACATGCACACACATGTATATATCTTTGGACTGGATTGTATTTGAAGGTTTGATTTTAAAAGTTGCTGTTGTAGTTGCTGAATTGACTTTCATTTTTTTTAAATATAATTTTTTTATTGAAAAAAAAAGATTTCCGCCTCCTCCCCGCCTCCCATTTCCCTCCCCGTCTCCCTTTTCCCCCCTCCTCCCTCTCCTCTCCCCCTCCCCCCCCTCCTCTCCCCCTCCCTCTCCAGTCTGAGGGGCAGTCAGGGTTCCCTGCCCTGTGGAAAGTCCAAAGTCCTCCCCGCTCCATCTTGGTCTAGGAAGGTGGACATCCAAACTGGCTAGGCTCCCACAAAGCCAGAACATGAAGTAGGATCAAAACCCAGTGGCATTGTCCTTGGCTTCTCAGCAGCCCTCATTGTCCGCCATATTCAGAGAGTCCGGTTTTATCCCATGGTTTTTCAGTCGAAGTCCAGCTGGCCTTGGTGAGCTCACAATAGATCAGCCCCACTGTCTCCGTGGGTGGGTGCACCCCTCGTGGTCCTGACTTCTTTGCTCATATTTTCCCTCCTTCTGCTCCTCCTTGGGACATTGGGAGCTCAGTCCAGTGCTCCAGTGTGGGTCTCTGTCTCTATCTCCATCCATCTCCAGATGAAGGTTCTATGGTGATATGCAAGATATTAATCAGTATGGCTATAGGATGCTAATTAACCCAATTAAAAAATGGGGCACTGATCTGAACAGAGAATTCTCAACAGATGAAATTCAAATGGCTAAAAGACACTTAAGGATATGCTCAACCTCCTTAGCGATCAGGGAAATGCAAATCAAAACAACTTTGAGATATCATCTTACACTTGTCAGAATGGCTAAAATCAAAAACACCAATGATATCCTTTGCTGGAGAGGTTGTGGAGAAAGGGGTACCCTCATCCATTGCTGGTGGGAATGCAAACTTGTGCAACCACTTTGGAAAGCAGTGTGGCGGTTTCTTAGGAAATTCGGGATCAACCTACCCCTGGACCCAGCAATGCCACTCTTGGGAATATACCCAAGAGATGCCCGATCATATTGACTTTCATTTTGTAAAACCAGAATTCAGTGAAGTTTGGTTTGGTATTGGGACAGAATTTCCTAATAAATCATTCTAGAACTCCACTGCAATAAAATACGGAGGTGGATTCATTACTGACTCAATCTGGGATCTTTATACCAGGATTTACTCCCTGAAGGGCTTAACCCAACCCTAAGTACACATGGGACTTTCACCGTCCTGGTCCTTCAACCAGCGAGTCTCTTGGGAGCAGCACTGTTACATGTGTATATTTTAAGGATACATTCTCTTATGTATCATGTAAAGCAATGATATATATATATAATTTTCTTTTTAAATGTTTCTCATATGCTCTATTTTGATCATATTCTTGCCCTCTCCTACTCAGGCAATGATATTTCTCAGCGCATCTGGACATTAAGAGGGGATTTTGCTGGGAGGAAGGAGTAGGTTCTGATGCATTTCTGAGTCCAGCTTCATCCCTGACAGTTTGCCGCCAGTTGGCGTGCCTCTTGCCTTCCTCCGGCACGCAGATCTCACAGTCCCTGCACACACTATCACTTCCCTCATTCCAACCCCAGCTGCAGGCAGGTTTTCTCTGCTTCTGCCAAGTGCTGTCTGCTAGGGCTTCTTCGTTTCTCCACTAACAGTTAACCTCTTTCACCTGAAAGTGGTCACGACCCCGAGTATTGAGATATATAAAACGGGAATAGAAATCAAACACTCACTGATATTACTTGGAATACATGCCACCTAAATATTATTAGTTTCAGTTTTTATTAAAAAATGATTTATTTACTTCATGTGTCTGAGTGGTTTGATGGCTTGTAAGTGCACCACACCATACGATGCCAGCAGAGGCCAGAGTGCACGGACTGGCACTCACTGCTGCTGTGTGGTGTGTCTGTGTGTGCCGTGCAGTGTTCAAGCTCTGTGCTCAGAACCACGGCCGCAGGAAAGCCCATGATGCAACGTGGGTAAACGCTGCCAGAATTACCAGGGGTATTTCCGGAGTATTGAGTTCCGATGATTGTCCTGGAATCTTTTACGGTTGTCAAATTTTTGGGCCACCCACGTTCAGTTACGTGACCCCATCGGGACGGTGACCTGCAGTTTAAGAAGCAGCGTTGAATCAATGACTACTGCCCGCTTAGGTCTCACGAAGAATAAACAATCCGTCGAGGATTCCTGCATTCGAATATATCTTGCAACAGTTTTAACTTTTCCCAGGGATTGTTTTCCACCTTGTTCATCGCATTTTCCTCTCTCAGTGAGGGCATGTCTCACCAGTGCTGGGATGGCAAGAACGTATCACATGCCTGCCTGTTTATGTAAGCCCTGGGGATCGAACTCTTCCCTCGTGTGCCGTCTCCCCCATTCCACTTACTCTCTGGATTGCTTGTATACTTCATTGTAGTATAACTAGACTCGAAGTTCTTTTAAAAATGTTTATCAGTTTTTGGGGGGGTTGTTCAAAGTACAAAGCAAGGGGTTTCATCACGGTGTCTTTCTATATGTATGCTGCTATAGATGGTTTTCCATATGTATCGCGGCTCTAGTCGGTTTTGTCGCCTGGGATCCAGGTGGCCACACCCTAGCCAAATGTGATTGGCTGAGCTTCCCCATCACGGTTTTCCACGTGTACGCCGCTATAGCTGGTTTTCATTTCCTCCTCTCCTTCTTTAGTCTCTCCATGTCCCTCCTGCTCAGCTGGTTTTTCCTTTGCCCAGGGAGTCCCCATTTCTTCTGTTTTCAGACCTATATTCCACTTCCCTACTTCCCAGCCACGAATCTTTCCCTTAAGATCTAGTCCTCCTTTCTCAATAGCCCCTTTCATGTTTTGTGAACTTCAAACATATGTGTACCCAGACGCATATACATATGCTTTTAAATCAAACATACATGTAGCCCAGATACATACACATATGCTTTTAAATCAAGGTTCTATAGAGAAGAGAAAACCATGCAGTTTGTCTTTCTGAGCCTGGCTTATTTTAATGAACAGAGTGCCTTCTGGTTGCATATGCTTTCCTGTAAATTTCATGATTTCATTTTTCTTTATGGCTACATAAATTTCCATAGTGTATATGTTCCATGTTTTCTTTATCCATGCATTTGTTTACCTAAGTTGCTCCATTCCCAGTATTTTGAGTCATGCAGTAGTAAGCATGGTTGGACAAGTGTTCCTGAGAATCCGGATAATTACCCAAGAAGCGTAGGGATGACTGCTGTGGTAGTTTCTGTTTCAGACTTTTTCCTTTTTGGAGAAACTTTTATACTGATGGCGCAGTGGCCTGACCAGCTTGCATTCTCACCTGCAGTGAGCTAGAGTCCCACTTTCCCATAGTTCGGCTGCTCTTGCTGTCATTTGTTTTCTTGATGATAGTCACTCTGGTTTTGTTGAGACACAAAGCAAGGCAGTTTTGATTTGTATTTTCTCTGAGGGCTAAGGATATTTAGCATTGTACTGCATATGTGAAGTCAAAATAATGGTGGTGATCGAACTCATAATTACTAGTGGGTAGGGTTAAGTGAAAGGGGAGCTATTGGTCAAACAGTACAAATTTTCTGGGCCAGAGGGATAGCTCAGTAAGTAAGGATGCTTAGAGAGAACCCTGGTGACCTGAGTTCTATTCTGGGACCCACATGGTAGAAGAAGAGAACTTTCTTAAGTTATCCTCTAGCCTCTACATGTGTGTTATGACACACAACCGTACATACATACACAAACACACGCACAAGTGCAAAGGATGTACAAGTTCTGAAAACATAATAGACAAGTTGGTGACTAAATTAGTGATATTATATTGTATACTTTTTGCGGAATGGATAGGTCTCAAGTGTTCCCATCACAACATAAAGGGCAACTAGGTGAGATGAGGAATATGTCAGCTTGATTATAGAAATTATTTATTTTATACTGTGTTGTATATCTGTGTGTGAATATACACACATATATTGAAGACATCACATTGTATACCTTAAATACACAGTTTTTGTCTATTAGATTCCAATAAACCTGGAAATAGAAGAAAAGATAGGTTTTGATCTTTTAAAATAGATCAAAATGAAAACATATGCTACTATTATAGGTCATTGCAGTAGTCTACTATAATATTTTATTAGAAGCTGCATAGAAGAAAAGCAACTGCATCAATTAAAAGCAAATGCTCATTGATAGATTAGGGCAACCACAGGTTGTACATTTACTCTATGAGCAAACAGAGTCTCAAGAATCATGGAGCTGAGAAATTCCGGTCCCCTCATTGTGCTATGGTTGTTACATGTAGTGAAAGGCCTTATTGACATGTTTGTAGTGGTGTGGTGACTACAGCTGCTCCACTGTCAGTCAAATGAATGTGTAATACGTATAGCATATAACATTCCAAACTTCAATTAAATAATTAGGTTTCCTATTTATGTCTTTGCTATAGTAGAGCTTTTGTCATTATTTCCAAAACTATTCTCATTTATAATAACAAGTTTTATCACAAAGAAGAAAATTAAAGTGGGACCTGTCAAAATACTTAAAAAACAGAATATTTAGCTTAGAACAATATTATTCATATCTATCTATCTATCTATCTATCTATCTATCTATCTATCTATCTATCTATCTATCTCATCCATCTATCTCAGACGTCTTCTGCGTTGCCCAGGATGACCTTGAACTTCAAGATCCTCCTTAGTAGTTTGAACTACTGGGATTACAGCTACCCTGCCCAGCCCCAAACAAAATAATTTCAAGATTTTTCTTTTTAAAACTAATGTGAACTTTGATTCTAAAACCCAAGTTTCCTTCCTGGTGCTACTGCTAAACAGGGGCATGATCTTGGGTGAGTTATCCAGCCTTTGGGGAGCCGAGTTTGTCCCTGAATAGAAGGAGTGTGGCCCCGTGCCTGGTGAATGCTGAACAGCCTTGTGGCTGCGCACACACTATTGGTGCTAGGTTTTGAATCTTGCTAAGCCTGGGAATTTGACTATGCTTTCTTTGCTTAGTGTTTACACCTGTGTTTGGTGGTTGAGGACACTCTCCCAGCTGTGGGGACACTCTCTTTCGGTCACTCTGTCCTCCTGAGAGGTGTTTCCCAGGCTCCACAGTCATTGAGCCCAC
The DNA here is from genome assembly GCF_014885135.2 of Alexandromys fortis. Lineage (NCBI taxonomy): Eukaryota > Metazoa > Chordata > Mammalia > Rodentia > Cricetidae > Alexandromys > Alexandromys fortis. The sequence continues at coordinate 2,660,066 of NW_026067980.1, forward strand.
TCTCCTGGCCTCTCCTTTCACAGAAGTGGTACTGACGTGGCTGTCTTTTTACTTCTCTCCCCTGAGGCCTCTTAAGCTGGAGGACTCATTTCGTTTCCCATCGCCAGCTGGGAGAGCTTTGCCGTTCTGGTTTTCCTCTAAGTCTGCGAGGTGGTAGCTTGCTCATCTCTAGACGCAAATCCTTGTGTGTGATGTGACCCGTGCACACGGCTTGGCTGTCCTCCCCTGCACTTTCCTTTCCGTTTCTCTGTTAGTCTGCTTTTTAACCCTTGCTGTCCCATCCAAAGCTCTCTCTGCTGTTAGAGCCAGTGAGTACTGGACACAGGAGTTCTTCCAGAGGGTTGCCATTTATATGCAAACTCCTCTACTTCATAGCAAACACTGCAAGGAAGCAAGAATCCAGCAACCGTCTTTTCTCTTTCAGTTTATAGAAAAGAAATGTATTTCTTTGGTGTGTGTGTATGTGTGTGTGTGTGGGGGGTGTGTGTGTTCACATGCAGAGGTCAGAGGATTTTGAGGAGGTAGGTGATTTTCCTTCACTGCATAGGTTCCAGAGGTTGAACTCCAGTCATCAAGCTCTCAATGGACCGTCTCACCCCTGGAGCATCTCACCCCTGGAGCATCTCACCCCTGGATCATCTCACCCCTGGACTGTCTCACCCCTGGACCGTCTCACCCCTGGACCATATCACCCCTGGACCATCTCATCCCTGGACCATCTCACCCCTGGAGCATCTCACCCCTGGATCGTCTCACCCCTGGATCGTCTCAACCCTGGACCGTCTCACCCCTGGACCATCTCACCCCTGGAGCATCTCAGCCCTAGACCATCTCACCCCTGGACCATCTCACCAGCCTTTTTTCTTTCTACTTGTAACCACATGCACCCAGCTTCAACAAAAGGTCTGGCCAGTACTCACAGGATCATACCGAAAGCATGTGCTTTGGACAAGTTGGTTATCCACCCATGTTGGAGTCACTTTCATCTCAGCATCCTTTCTACATGTGTGGTGCATTCCAGGACCACCTCACTTACCTCAGTCTCCCAATTCTCTACCTGCACAGTGGGGTACAAAGACTTGCAGGCTAGGGATATGGTTCAGTTGGTAGAGTTCTTGCCTAGTATGTCTGGGTTTGATCACCTGTAACACACAATCTAGGTGTGGTGGCCCACCCCTGTGATCTCAACATCTGGGAGACCAGGGCAGAAGGATCAGAAGTTGAAAGCAAGCTCACACGCAGCAAGGTCAACGTCAGCCAGTTTACAGGAGATGCTGCCTCGGAAACCAGAAAGGGTCTGGGCTGGGGAGACTGCTCAGTAGATAAAGTGTTTTCTTTGCAAGAATGAGGACTTGAGTTTAGATCCTCAGCCCTTACATAAAAAGTGGAGCAGGGCAACAGTCTCTTGTAGCCCCAGTGCTGAGGGACCTGTCTAGTTGTCTGGTTAGCCAGTCTAGTTGAAACAGTGAACTCAAGGTTCTTTGAGAGATCCTATATCAGAAAATAAAATGGAGAAGTGATTGAAAAGGACATCTTCATGCAGTGGCACAGATGACTACAATCTGTGCAACACACACACACACACACACACACACACACACACACACACACCCCTAAAGTGTATCCCCAAATCATTTCTGAGCTGCCTCTCCATGTGAAGATAAAATGGAATGAGTTTCAGAATCTGCAAAGGCCCGTGTCCGTGTCAGTTGTCGCTGTCATTGCTCCAGCAGACTTCTCCGGGAGTTTATCATCAATGTTATCAGTGATGGGGCTTTGAGTTCAGCTGGAACACAAAGATTTGCATTTAGAGATGTGGCCCCGTGAGAATAAAGCTAAGCTATCCAAGGCTTCATAGACACAGAACCTGGACGTTACATTCTATCTCCGTTTCCCCAGGAGTCTCTGTCCTCACAGCACTTTCTCTAAAAGTTCATCTTTTGAGATTACAGCCCCTGCCTCATGCCTGAATCACCTGGTCTCCACGTGCCTTACCTGACCAGAGAAGCCTGTCCCATGTATCTCCTCCATGGATCCTTCCTCCTTAAGCAAATTGCTCGTGTTTGGAGGTGTGAGGCCGTGTGTGCGAATGCCTCTCATCACACACTGATGGCGTGTGACTGTGATTCATGGCAGGTGGCTCAGGACATGGGTGATGTTCATAGGAAGCTCAGCTAAGGCTTTTTCTCTTTGTTGAAAATTGGGGAAAGAAAAGAGTAACATTAATAACATGTTCTGTTATTAATCTTTGAAAATTTTTTGTTTTAAATAGAATCATAAACATATATTAAAAGTTAAAGAGAGATCAAGGGCTTATGGAATGGTTGTTGTCAAGTACACACTGTAGTTCACTCAGGAGTAAACTACAGGTTTTGAACTCTTAACTGCCTCAGTCACCTACCCTTTGACATTGGTGTGTGTGTGTGTATTAACAGTCATAAATCTACACAAATTACCCTTTATTTGACATACTGGGTTGAGATATTAAACTCTTTAGAGTTTTTGGAATATTGCATCCATCTAACACAGTATCTTAAGCCCAAGACTGTAGACAAAGCTCGTTTGTTGTTCATATGCTCCTTAGACACATGACCCGAGGGATGTTTACATGGTATTTTAATTCACTACTCTTCTGACTTTGGCTCATCATGTGGAGGCCTCCACAGGTGGAACCAGATCAACTGGCAAGACATTTCCACCTTGAAACACTTCATGCATACGGATACACATAGACACACATATAGATATTTATTTGGTTGGTTTTTTTTCTTTTGAGACAGAGTTTCTCTGTAGCTTTGGAGCCTGTCCTGGAACTAGCTTTTGTAGACCAGGCTGACCTTGAACTCACAGAGATCCTCCTGCCTCTGCCTCCCAAGTGCTGGGATTAAAGGTGTGTGCCAGCACTGCTTGGCTTATAGATTTATATATATTAACATGCACATACACACACACACACACACACACACACACACATGCACACACACGGTGCTGGGAAGTGAACTCAAGGCATTGCCAATGTTAAATGTCCTACCACTGAGATCCCTAGTCCCACACTTCACATTTGGTATTTTGGACTACAGATGTTGAACTGCCATTTCCGGCACACCAGCTTTACATATTGTTCACTAACTTGACATTGGTAGGTGAAGTTTTAGCTCCCTTTTATTCCTCTTTCCTCTTCCCATAATACCGATGTAGTCCTAATTTCATTACTTTGTCAATATTTCATTTACCTTTTGATACTTAACAAGTCAATGCATTCTTAGTACCATAAAATAGCTATATTCTCAGTTTTTTTTTTCTCCCAGTCCCTGTGGGTCAGAATTGGAAGAGTTGACCAGATGATCCTGGACATTTGGTGTGATTGTAGTAGACAGTGGATAATATGCAACAGAAGGAGCTGGCCAGTTCCTTCCTTACAGATAACCTTGGGTTTTTCCTGTAGTCTCTTCCCACGGGCTAACCTGGGGCTCCTCGTAGTGAAAGTGTTCTAGTGACTATGAAAGCTGAGGAACCCCTCAGCACCTAACACCTCAGAAGTCACTACACAATTAGTTTGTCATAGACATGCCCAGAAACAAGGGGGTGGAACAAAGTTGCTTTTACATGGGAGGGTTTAACAAATAATTGGGGATTATATATACATGCACACATATTCTATATACATATATTTGAGAAAGGGTCTCTCCATGTAGCTTAGACTGGCCCTGAACTCATCAAGTCACCCAGGCTAGCTTTGAACTCTGAGTGCTCTGGTCTCAGCTTCTCGAGTTGCTCGGATTACAGGCCTGCATCACCATCTCACCCAGTTTGGGGCTATTTTTAAACTGCCAGAATCAATGTTTTCATTGTGACTGAAGAAATACAGCTGACCCCTGAGGTGACTGGGGTGCTAGGAAAGGTCTCACAGTCGTGGCAAAGCTTTGTGGATGTTCATCCTTTGTTGTATTAGAACCTCTAGCTGTGTCTTCCTCCAGCTCTTCAGCTTTCCACACGGTCAGGCATGTTAAGTAATGTCAGTAACATTTCTTCCCCGTCCTTGCTCTTCCTGAGCAGCTAGTTCCTCTGCTAGCTCCAGCACACAGCTGCTGCCTCTTTTTTTTTTTTTTTTTTTTTTTTTTTTTTTTTTTTTTTTTTTTTTTTTTTTTTCCCCCCGTGAGTGTGAGAACTTCCTCTATCTCTCTTTGGGTTAAATTCGTTGATTCCTGGCTCATATACCTTCTGATTTTGTCCATTAGTAACATATTTCTTGAGAAAGGCTGCCTGGTGGTAAGATTTTTTTAAAGACTGGAATCTAAGGATTCCACGCCCCCCGCCCCCAAGCATCTCCCTGTGTGCAGAGTTTTGAAGGCATGATTTCTTTGCTGTGTGTTTACCAACCTGCTCCTGGGGAGTAAGATGCCGGTTGACTCTGGAACCTCTGCGTCAACTGCCCCTTTCTCTTTGGAACTTTTAGGCTTTTCTCTTCACTCCTGGCATTTGTGCTTTAGATTTAGATCTTCGTTCATTTTTCTGGTTAGTAATTGTTCACAGAAAGTGTCTTTATGTAGACTAACAGAAGTAAAACTGCACTTTCTTGACTTGAGAGTAGACTGATCAGGGAAGGATGCTCTCGGCCAACTGCTTAGAGAAATTCCCTTTTGGGGGTTGGTGCACCAGCGTATAGGGTGAGCAGAGCCTGGGTGCTGGCCCATTGCTTTTTTCCTGACTAGGCATGGAGTGTACTCCTCCTACGGTACACACCAACTCCACACTAGGCTCTCTGTGCACACTGACTGTGTGCTAGTAGGCTGCTGCATACTGGCTGCACAATCTGTGACCACAGTGCACACTGACACATCCTACATGACCGCAGCACACACTGACCACACAACACATGTCTCCTGTACTCAGGGATACATGCTGTGTGCTGGTGGGCCATTTTGACCTAACACTGAAAGACTGAGGTGCACGCTGAATACATGGTACGTGACGGGTTCATGCTGGCACACGCCGATGATGGTACATCCTGACTGCAAGCTACAAGACCATGGTGCCCACTAGCTGTAGAGTTAAGCATTTGGCAAATGGGCCTTGCCAATCTGGAGACTTGTCACATTCCATATGTGGAGATTTCTTTGAGTTTTTGATAACTCCCTTCTCATAGCCTCTTCTAAAGCCTGTTTTTAGATGTTAGACTTGCTTATAGACTCACCAACTTCCTTGTCCTGTTATTATTTATCTCTCGATTCTTCTGTTCTTAAACTCAGTTCTCAGACTCAAAAAAATTCATGTAAAAAATTTTACTTACATGTTCTTGTTGCTATTTATTTATTCATTAGACCGAATCTATTCTGTAGCCCAAGCTGGCCTTGAACTTATGGTCCTCTTGTCTCAGCCACTTGGATGCTGAGATTACATATGTGAGCTATCACACCTTGATTCTTCTTCTTTTTTTAAAGGCAATACATTACGCTAAACATGTATAAATATAAAATGTAAAATTCATGATATTTTGGTGTACTGTCTGTGTGGTTTGGACATGGGTGTGCTCATGAGTAGGATGTTGATGTCCTCCTCCAATGCTGTCTGACACACTGCCCTGAGACAGGGTATCTTTGTGACCTGGAAACTCACTGTTTCAGCTATGTTGGCTGGCAGGCTAGCTCTTGGGACTCACCTGCCTTTGTTAGATTATCAGAGTTTCAATCTTGATACTTCTGATAGTTCTTAGACATTCATATCCTCTTCACTTAATTTGGGTAGGTAATGTGTGTCTAGGAATTTATCCTAAAATTTCTTGTAGATTTTCCAATTTTGAGAGATGAGGTACATATTTTCAAATATTTCCTAATTATTCTCTGAATTTTATTGGCCTATTTTTAATATCCCCTATTTAATCTGTAAATTTACCAATATATGTTTCCTCTCCCTTATTTTTGGTTGGTCTGGCTGTGAGTTTGCCACTCTTATGTTTCCCAGAACTCTTTGTTTCATCACTTCTTCATCCCTTTTTATTTCCCCTCTAGTTTATTAATATCTGGACTATATTCGTTCTCTAGCCACCATGAGCTGCATTATTTATTGGAAACCCCTGTATGTTATGATCAGCACTCAGCACTATACACGTTCCTTTCAGAACTGTCTTAACCATCTCACAGCGTTTTGGGGAAGTTGTGCTTTCCTTTTCATATTTGCATAGTTTCTGTAGCTTTTCTTGCCATCGCTTTCTAATTTTATTGTACTATTAACCTGATAAGATATAAAGAATTATTTGATTCTTTTGTCTTTCAGAGGAGGTGATTTGTGGATTAAAATGTGGTCTTTCTTAGAGAAAGTTCCATGGGATGCACATTCTGCGTTTCTTAGATGGAATATTCCACAGGTATCTGTTAAGTCTGATCTACGGTATAATTTAACTCTAAAGTTTCTTCGCGGATTTTTAGCTTGGGTGCCATGTTAGCATGAGTGGGCTGTTGACATCACCCGATTCTCTTTATATCATTGTCTATATGTCCTCCCATGTTTAGTAGTTTCTGTTTTATGAAATTGGAAATTCCAATAATTGGTAAACAACATATATATATATATCTATAACTCTTGTATCCCTTTGATGAATCTTATCTTTATTAATATTTAGTGGCTTTCTTTATTTCTTTGGAGTAATTTTGGTTCAATGTTTCTTTGCCGGACATCAGGATAGCTGTGTTGACTTAGTTTCTGATGTTTGATTATTGGTACCTTGACTTCCATCATTTTACTTTTAGTCTATTGAGTGTCTTTGTCAGGGAGTCATGCATGTTTCTCGGAGACAACTAATAGATCTTGCTTTTAATACGTTCAGCGACTATGTGTCTATCCATTGTGGATAGGGCAGACATCCAAAGTTCACAAAGGGACAACTGAACAGCAAAGAGCTGTGCAGCTGGGGAGGGGTGTGGCCAGGGGACACAGAGCCCAGCCACATGGCCCCATAGTGGGGCAGAGGAGGTAGAAGCCTCCTGGACCTACAGGTAAGTGGGGGCAGTACAGGCTGGTGAAGACAGTGACAGTCCTAGCACAGGACAAGCCTCCAGTGCCTCAAATCCTGAGCTTTGGCAAGACTCCTTCAGAGGAATAAGTCAGCAGTGGAGGCTAGGCCCTTCCCGTGTGTCAGAGAGCTGTGGTTGGCTACCATCTGAGAAGAAACCGATTATTTCAAGTTGAAGTACCTTCAGGTCCTCTACAAGTCTAAGGGCATGAAGATAGCTTGCCACAGACCCCGGATGAAGAGCCCTTGGGGGAGGTGGTCATGGATAGGGAAAGGACCAGACGTTAACAAGCTCAAAAGCTCAGGCACAGGGACCTTCCTCCAGCAGCTCATTGTACAGGGTGAGGTAGCCTGAAGTGGCTGGCTGGACACTCACCTCACCATTCTGTAACTTGAGATCAGTGGGGAACAACCTCCAGGGCAAAATCTACACATTTCAATCCCAAATTTGTTGGGAAACTGAAGCTCCGCTGACCTAACCAATCCCCATCAGAGTATCACTGTTTAGTCTTTGGAGCACGTGGCTGACAAAGAGCCACAGCTTGCTGCCTCTGCCCAGTATCTTGGGAGTGTGTTTCCTCCCCCAGGAAAAGGTCTAAATTCAAAATTTGAAGCACAGCCTGTATTGAAGTTGTGTTGTTTTCAGAGCACTGTAAAATCCAGACACTCACAAATCAACTGCTGTCACTCTTTGCTCCGTTTACTGAGAGAATAAAGACTGTGTCAACAGTCCAGAAGACGTCGGCATCACTCTGAAGGGCGGAGGGACTTCAGTCACACCAATATAGAGCTGAGTCGCCTTGCAAGAAGAAGAAGAGGCACCGAATTGACAAACGGTACAAATAGTGGGGTACCAGAAATGAACTGGCCACTGTCTGAACCATCTGCCGTCACGGTCAGAAACCATCAAGGGTGTTGGGCTGAGCTCCCATTACAAGATGAGGTCCGTGTATGCTCCCTCCCTCATCACGGTTCCTATTCAGGAACACGGGTCTTTGGTTGAAATCTTCAGTTTGGGTGTTGAAAAAATACATCCACAGGGTTTGGGTGAGGACAGGTGTTGCTTGTTCTGTCTCTCAAGCCCAGAAGGACGAATGAATCCTTGAAGGAAATGATATTGAATTTGCTTCAAATTCAGCTGCTCTGATTCAGCAACAGTTAGAAGCAAGGATACCAGAAAGTTTTTGGATGGCATCTGTGTGTCTGAAAAGGGAACAGTATGGCAGGCTGATGAGTAAGACCCAAGTTACCAGCTCCTGAAACAAGATCCTGAATTAAAAGACTTGTATTGAAAAAAAAAAACTGTTGTTCATCAGACGGTAGGCATTTGCAGTACGGAGTCTTCTTTCAGTTAGAAGTTCCCATTTTCTCTCAGCTTTGTGGTTCTCTGTGTATAGGTCTCACACATATCTTTGAGAAATTATCACTGCATAGTTCATGAATTTTAATGTGACTGTTAAGGGAAATTATTTTAAGAACTTTTTGTAGTTCTTACTTTCTAGGACTATAATTAACTTCTCAGCGTCAACTGTACACTGCTAACCTGAGAGACTGTCTAATTAGTTCTAGCAATATTTTGTGGATTCTTTTGGGAGCTCCACATGTATATGAACAGAACGTTTTCATTTCTTTTCAACTTCTATTACTTTAATTGATTTTTCTTGTCTAATTCTGCTGGCTAGTCCCTCTAATAAAGTGAGGCATAAAAACAAGGAAAGCATTCCCTGCTTTACTTAGCTATGTTTTTTTTTTGTTGAAGATTCTATTTATCAACTCAGAGAATTCCCTTTCTTTATTAAAAATAATTTATTTATGAAGCTGTATGTGGTATGTCTTATGCCTGGGTATGTGTGCATACATTCATATGTGCGAATGTGGGCACATGGGTGCCATGTGTATGTATGGGGGTCACAGGTGAGCCTTGACTGTCATTTGTCACCTTCTACCTCTGTTGCTTTGCTGTTGAGCCTGGCAGGCTAGTTGGCTGGCCTGAGAACTTCCAGGGGTGTTCCAGGCCCGTCTTTCATCTCCTTAGGATGGAGCTGTCATGGAAGAGTCATCTGTCTTCCTGGTCTTTTACATAGAGTCTGAGGACTTGAACTTTGGGCAAATGCTTTCATTCTGAGCTATCTCCTCTCCCTGCCCCAACTTTGAAAATTTCATTTTTAAAAGAAAATTTAAGCTTTATTTATTATTATTATTATTTTGTGTCTACATGAGCGAGTGTGTGTGTGTGTGTGTGTGTGCACATGAACCACAACATGTATGGAATCAGAGGATGACTTTTCTGGAATCGGGTCTTCCTTCCACTGTAGGCTCCAGGGATTGAACGCATAGCTTCAGGGTTGCCTGCAAACACTTTCACCTGCTGAGCCATCTTGAGAGCCCAGGAATCTCCTTTCTGCTGCTAGATTCATGAGTTTTAATTTTGAATGCATGTTGAATTCTTGTCAAATACCTTTCAACCTCATATTATATTTTCCTTGTTTTAGTCTGTGGATACAGTGAATTACATTCTTTGATTTTTTTTTTAATTCTTAAACGTCTGTCGAATTCAGGGTTTGCCTATCCTTTTCTATATTGCTAAATTTGATTTTCTAATACTGTTCACGAGGCATGATGATATATAATTTTATCTCCCACAGTGTTGCTGTCAGTCTCTAGCAGCAGTGTTAGCTGACTGTATAATTAGCCGGGAAGTTCTGAAAGGCTTTGTAGAAAAGCAACAGTCATTTTCCTTAAACAGCCGATAGAATTTACCAGGGAAACAATATGGATGTGATGATTTCTTTGTATATAGGCTTTTGATATATTTAATTTTTAAACATTTGCAATAGTGAAGATTTCTACTTGTTTTTTTTGTTAATTTCAGAAAGTCTTAGTTTTTGTAGGAAGTTATTTCATTAACACACATTTTTCTACCACTTATTCTCTTATTTATTAAACTGCTTATGTTTCCTGATACTAATTTTCTTCATCATACTTTTGCTCTTCAGTATTCTTGGGGAATTGGTTTTAGGCTCCCCACTGATAGCAAAATCGACGGATGCTCATGCTAAGGAAACATCATAACTATTTGCCCAGAAGCCACACATATCCTCCTATATGCTTTAGATGGGCTCCAGGTCACTTGTCATGGTGAACACAAGGGAACTTCTATGTCAATAGTTATTGTCCTGTATGACTCAGGGAAAACACCAAGCAAAAGTTATATATGTTCATTACAGGCACACATTTCCCCAAATACTTTTGATCCCTCTTTGGTTGTCTCTGCTGAGACAGAAACCGTAGACAGGAAGAACTGTAGAATAGACCCTTTTTCTACAATATTGACAGTTAATGTTTCCTGTCTTGTACATCCAAGCTAGCAGTTTATCAGTGTTTTTCTCACTAAAAAATTTAGTTCTTTAAGTGGTATAATTCTATTTTTCTTAGACTGTTCTCCATTTTCTCCCCACCCAACTATGTGTCTGTCCTTTTAAAAAATCATCTAGTCCAGTTTATGATTCCCATATATTCTTGGTTATAGGACCATTTCCTGAAACACAGTTGACCTAGCTATGGGTTCTTGGCCCCTTAAAGAAAGCAGACATTTCCTCTCCCAGAAGCTACCAATTGCCAATAGCTGCTTAGCTAGGGGTGACACTTTGTGCCTACCTTTGTTGTAGGAAGCTGCTAGTATGTTCCTGGCTGCCCTAACTCTTGAAATAACCACACAGAAACTGTATTAATTAAATCACAACTTGGCCAATTACTTAAGCATGTTGCTAGCTAGCTCTTTAAAATATATTTTATATCTATGTAAACTGTAAGTACTATAATGTGGTTTTATTATATATATATTTTTTAACATATACTATTTCTGTTATTGAAAATATCTTTTTTGTCCTGATAATGGTTTCTGCTCCCTTCATTCCTTCCAGTTTCTTCCCACCTCCCCTCCCAGCCAGATCCATCCCTTTTCTGTCTCTCATTAGAAAACAAACAGTCTTCTAAGGGATAAAAAAATAAAATGAAATAAAATAAAATAAGATAAAACCAACACATTAGAATAGGAGGAAATCCAAAAACAAAAGGAAAAGAGTCTAAGAAAAGGTACAAGAAATGAACAAAGATGCAGAGAACCACTCATTTGCACACTTGGGAATCTGATTAAAAACACTAATTGACAGTCATTTTATACACACTCACACACACACACATACACACACATAAATGCAAATGATCTACATGGATATATAACATATGCATATATAATTTTAGTAATTATATAAAATATTATAAATATATAAATTTAATAATATATAATAAATGTAAGATAAAATAAAACAAAGACCAGTCCTCGAGTGACATTATGAGACAAGAGACCTCCAATGATGCCACTGAATTTATTTTCTGTTGGTCATTTACCGCTGGACATGCAGCCTACGGTTAAGAGTAGTTTGTTTCCCCAGTGAGACTCCTTTGGAGAAAACTAAATTTTCATTTGCAAGTGGGTATCAAATGGAGATTGCTTCTGGGTAAGTGAGTGAGGGATGGGGATGTGACCCACTTCTCCTTTGAACTCCAGGGCTCCGTCTGGTGTGGACCTGTGGCAAGCCCTGTGTGTGCCGCCTCAGTTTTTTTTTTTTTGGGGGGGGGTTCATATGTGCATTGGTCATGTTGATTTAGAGGCCTTATCTTCTTGGTTTCCCACATCCCGCCTGGTTCTTACACTTTTTCTAGCTCCTCTTCCATGGGGTTCTAGAGGCCTGAGGGAAGGGAATTGATGGAGATATACCATTTATGGCTGAGTGTTCCCAGGGTTCTCATTTTTTTTGCAGTGTCTGGCTCTGGGTCTGTGTATTTGTCCCCATCTGCTGCAAGAGAAAGCTTCTCTGAAGATGGCTGAATGAGATTCTGATCCATGTGTACAGCAGGATGTTATCAGGAGTCACTTCATTGCTATATTTTTTTTAAAGACAGTGTTATTTGGTTTTAACGTAGATCCCTGGGATATCTAGTCTCAAGTTCTTGGTCACCCAAGCAGTGTTGGGTATGGGTTTCTCATAAGGCAGGCCTTAAGTCAAAGCACATATTAGTTGGTTAATCTTGCAGCCTCAAGGCACCGTTGCCCTAGCGTATCTTGCAGGGAGAACGCCATTGTAGATCAAAGAATTTCTGTTTCTGTTTCTCCTTAGCATACAGAGGACCCTCCTGTACCACAGACTCTAGCATGTAGAGGAGAAGGCTCTATGTAGGCACCAGCTCTGCTTCTCCGTGTTCAATACATTGTGTAGGTGTTGTCTTCAGCAATGGGGCTTTATCATCAGTTTGTGGAGAGCAACCTGTAACCTTGGTAATAGTCTGGGTGGTTTGGAGGGTCCCAGGGTACCCCTGTGGCCAACAACTCAGTAAGATATAATCCAATCCCAGTACATAAAGATTTGGTGATGAGAGAGACAGGTTGGGTCTCTGCCTCCCCGGTTATTTGGCAATTTCATTGAGATTGCTTTCACATA
>NW_026067980.1:2673293-2784550 GCF_014885135.2 Alexandromys fortis
GTGTGTGTGTGTGAGAGAGAGAGAGAGAGAGAGAGAGAGAGAGAGAGAGAGAGAGAGAGACTGACATGGGCCTTTGAAACCTCAAATCCCACCCCCAGTCTCTAACAAGGCCACACCTCCCAATCCTTCTAATCCTTTCAAATAGTGTCACATCCTGGTGATTAAGCATTCAATATTAATATTAATTAATATAATTAATATGCAATGAGCTTATGGGGCATTCTTACTCAAGGCATTACAAGTGTTATAGCTGGATCTTAAGGTAGATCCATCTCCATCTTTCTCAGGAACCGTCACACTGCTTTTCACAATGGCAGTACAAGTTTGCAGTCCCACCAGCAATGGGTGAGAGTTCCCCTTAGTCCACATCCTGGCCGGCATGAGCTGTCACTGGTTTTTTTGATGTTGGCCATTCCAATGGGTGTAAAATGGAATCTCAGAGTCATTTTGATTTGCATTTTCTTGCTGGTGTAGGAGGTTCTTCTGTTTGTGTGTTGCTTTCATTGGTTGAATAAAGAGACTGCCTTGGCCTTTTGATAGGAAAGCCCTTAGGTGGGTGGAGTAAACAAAACAGAATGCTGGGAAGAAGGGAAATGTGGCAGACACCATGAATCTCTGGCCTGAGACAGATGTAGGTTAGAATCTGGCTGGTAAGCCACAGTCACATGGTGATACACAGATTGAATAAAAATGGGTTAATCAAGATGTGAAAGTTAGCCAATAAGAGGCTGGAGCTAATGGGCCAGGCAGTAATTTAATTAATACAACTTTCTGTGTGGTTATTTCGGGGGTTAAGCTAGTTGGGTGGTGGGATGCGGCCCATGTCTCTTACTACACCTTGCTGGCTAAGGATGTTGAATATTTCTTTAAGTGTATTTCAGCCATTTGAGTTTTCTGTATTGGGAATTCTGTTTAGATCTGCACCTTACTTTTAGTTGGATTATTTGTTTAGTATCTAGTTTCTTGGTTTTTAAAAATATATTTTGGATATTAGCACTTGATCAGATATGGAGTTGGTAAAAATCTTTTCCCATTCTGCAGGCTGCCACTTTATCTGAATGGTGGTGTCTTTTGCCATGCAGAAGCTATGGGTTCCCAGAAAAGGCCTGCTAGAGTCTGGGCTGGAATGAAGCAGTGGGGGAGGGAGGAGTCTGAAGGAAGATCTGTGTCCTGCACTGGGGCAGGGTTGGAGGGGAGGCCACCACAGGTCACTCACTGCAGAGCTGGGGATGGGCCTGATGGAATGGGTTTGGAGGAAAGGAGGAGAAAGATGGGGGAGATCTGCAGTTAGCCTACGAGCTTCCCTGCTGGAGCCTATAATGTGGTTTTGATCACATCAGCATGTGATAGTCATGCATGTGTTAAAGCAATCAAGAGAAGAAATTAGAGGATTCTACATTTATCTACTTTTCCCCATTTTTGGTGCTTTCCCCCAAAGATTCAAATTTCTGTCTAGGCTCCAAAGGACCTGGCTTTCTCTTGAAGAACTTAGTTTCCTATTTCCTTTGATGGTTGAAATTATCTTTGTTTTAATTTGAAAATGTCTCACTTCCTCTTTAGGATACAGGGATCTGAGCAGCATGGCTTTGTCTCCTAGCACTTTAAGGATACCCACCCCCCAATAGGGTTTCTCTGTATAGTTCTGGATGTCCCAGAACTCACTCTGTAGACCAGGCTGACCTTGAACTCACAGAGATCCGCCTGCCTCTGCTTCCCTAGTGCTGGGATTAAAGGTGTGCTATCACCTGGCAAGACTACTGTCGGTCAGGGGCAGCTTTGTTGTTAGCCTGGCTGGTGCTTGCTTTGTGGTTCCGCAGTCTCGCTGTAATGTATTGTTTTCCTTGACCACTCAGAATCTAATCATTAGCTCTCAACAATTACAGTGTGTTGATGTGTGCTTCTCGCTGCACGTTTCCTGCTCGCATTGTCTTTTCACATCTTTCTCTGCTTGAGATTTATCTTAGACGGCTTCACAGTACACCACAGATCCTTGAGTTTCAACCGGCCAGTCTTCACGCTCATGGAGTCTCCTTCCATTGGCGCCATTTCCCCCACTGGTTCATTTTGTTATATTTCTACTTCTGTTACTGTAATGTCATTCCTTTGCTTCTAAGTTTTATAATTTCCATTTTCTTGCTAAAAGTCCGCATCAATTCATTTATTACGCCTATGTTGTCATTTTAATCACTTGATACATTAATAATAAAACTTCTTGTTTAATTCCAAAATGATTGTGACTTTGGGATTGGTTTCTACTAGTTTCCTTCCCTTCACCGCTTCCATGGCGTTGTATATTTCTGTTTTCTGTAGCTAATAACTTGATTATATACAGGACTCTGTGACTACTCAATCATAGAGAGTCTAGGTTCAGTTACTTTTATTCAAAAAAAGCAATTTCTTGTTCCTTGAATTACAAAGGTCTAGCTTGACTCTGACTCTACACATTCTTGCCCCAGCTAAGCAGCAGTGAAGAAGTCCCATGATGTTCTTCCAGCCCCTAGCTGTTGTTTCTGTTGACTATTCTGGAATTTTCTTCTTGAAGTCATGCTATGTTGTCAAGTAGGAATTTGGGTCTAGCTTATATTCAGATTATTTTTAGGGTAACACCTTTTGTGGGATTCTTTTTTAGTACTTTTCTTATAATTCCAGGTTTTCCACTAACCTACACTCTGTTTTGGGCTTTTAAAAACACATTTTTATTTTATGTGTGTGAATGTTTTGCTTGCATGTGTGTTTGTCTAGCATGTCTTTGCACCGTCTGCATACCTGGTGTCCATAGAGGTCAGAAGAGGGTATCAGATCCCCTGGAACTGGAGCTACAGAGGGTTGTGAGTCACAATGTGGATGCTTGGAGTTGAGCCGCAGTCCCTCAGAAAGAGCAAACATTTCTCTAAACCACTGAGCTTGTTTCTCCAGCCCCAGGCCCCAATTTTTAAAAGCTCACGCCTCTCCATGTTATGTCTGGTTTTGATCATTTTCTAGTTATTTTATACAGTTTAGATACTTTGTTATGATTTTGTAGTTTTTCTCTGGAGGAGAAATACATTTTTCAACTCACTTTTAACTCTCCAGTGCTATGAGCCTGGAGCCTCAACAATAGATTCACCAGGACCAAGCACCTCCAACTCTTGTCACCGTGGTTTTCCATTGAGCAGCAGGTTGGGCTGATTGGCTTCCTGCCAGAAGTCTCGAAGGTTCTGAGTTTTCACCTTCCTCTGTTGTCATTTACTTCTCTCCTTCTTTCAGTTAAAGATTTCTATCACTCCTCTCCTCCTCTCCCCCGAGTCGCCCCATATCCTTCCCCTCACGTCCTCTCAAATTGAAGGCCTCTTTTTAAAAAATTATTATTGCTACATGCCACATACAGATACAGAGACACACACACAAATATACCGACTGAGTCTGTTTAATATGGCTTGTGTATATTTAATTTCAGGCTCAGCATTTTGTTTTGGCTAACCAGTAGGGGGACTTTCCTCATCCCCAGGAGAAGCTAATTCTACCTCAGCAGTTATTGGTTGACTGTAGTTCCGTGTCTGGGGTGGAGACCTTAGATCTCCTTCTGAGTTAACATGTGTGTTCGTGTTTTGCTGTGCAGGTCTTGTTTAGGTAGTCATATTGCATCCTGGGCGTAGCTTCCCTATTGTTACTAGGAGACACAATCCCACAGTATGCTCCCTGTTCCACTGGTTCTTACAGTTTTCCTGTCCCCTCTTCTAAGATGTTCCTGTAGCTCTAGGTACAGGTGTTGGATTGCAGATGTAACCACTGGGGTTGTCTTTTTCCACTCAAGACTGGTTTTGTGCTTACATTATTGTCACCTATTGTTTCTAGAATAACTTCTAGGAAGAGAATTATCCTCTTAAAAACTGTCTCTCAGCAGCACCACTTTTGGGTATATATCCAAAGGATGCTCAATCATACCACAAGGTCATGTGCTCAACTATGTTCATAGCAGCATTGTTTGTCATAGCCAGAACCTGGAAACAACCTAAATGCCCCTCGACTGAAGAATGGATAAGGAAAATGTGGTACATTTACACGATGGAGTACAACACAGCAGAAAAAAATGATGACATCTTGAAATTTGCAGGCAAATGGATGGATCTAAAAAACTTTATATCAAGTGAGTTAACCCAGACCCAGAAAGACAAATTTTGACTTTTACAGTGCCCCACGTTCTCAATAATTCTTGTTCCCATCTCATGGTCTGCTATTTAGTTTCATAGTTTATACCTAGTCTCATATATATATGTATATATAATGTGTATATGTATATATACATATACACATAAAAATTAAAAGTTAGGATACATAAATTAGGGAGAATATGTGTTTTTTTGTCTTTCTGAAACAGAATCACTCTGTTTAATACTTTTCAGATCTATCCATTTCTGATGAATTTCATTATCTCATTGTTTTATTTACAGCTGAGTAAAATTCCGCTGTGTATAAATGCCACATCACCATTATCCATTCATCTGTTTATGAACACCCAGGCTGTTTCCCTGGCCCAATATTGTGAACCATACTAAACACACCTCACGAATCGCTCTCTGTCTTGGCTAGGGTTTCTATTGCTGTGAAGCGATACCATGACCATGGCAGCTCTTTCAAGGAAAACATTTAATTGAGGGGGGCTCACTTACAGTTTCAGAGGTTCAGTCCATTATCATCATGGTGGGGAGCACGGCAGAGTGCAGGCAGATGTGGTGCTGGAGAAGCTGAGAGTCCTACCTCTTATAGGCAACAGGAAGTTGACTGAGACACTGGGCAGTATCCTGAGCATAGGCAACCTCAAAACCCATACACACAGTGACAGATTCCCTCCAACAAGGCCATACCCACTCCAACAAAGCCAAACCTCCTAATAGTGCCACTCCCTATGAGATTATGGGGGCCAGTTACATTCAAACTCCTGTATTTCCCATCCATGCAGAAACACGGCTTGGCCTGCTTGGCCGGCTTGACCATATGCAGGCCTGTGCAAGCATAGTCACAGCTTTTGTGAGGGGCCCGCTGCAATGGTCATGTCATGTTGCAGACAGTAGTTCATAGCACTCTCCCCCATCTTCTGGATCTTACGATTCTGCCCACTCCTTCTTTTGTGACGGTCCTTGAGCCTCAGTTATGGTTGATGTAAATGTCTCATTTAAGTGCTTGTAAGACACCTCAGCAGATAAAGGTACTTCCTGCCAAGTCTGAGAAGACCGTCGTTTGATCTCTGGGACCCAAATGGCGGAAGGAGAGAATCAGACCATTCAAGCCGACCTCTGACCTCCACACCTATGTTGTGGCATGTGTATGTGCTCACATACATACAGATAAGTGTGACAAAAGAACAAACATTCCATTTAGAGCTGAGCCCACCACAATCGTTTCTCCTCAGCACTTTGGTGAGTTAGGCGTCCCTGCTCTGACTCTGGGGCCTTCAGTTTACATCAGTCTTTAGAACACAACCTCCTCTCCAAGCCCTCTCACTACCAAGGGATGAGGAGGTCGGAACTGGAATTGTCCACTTGTCAGTTGGTCTTCCGGCTCAAAGTGTCACACAGCCACCACCACATCGGCCTGCTTTCTTCACCCACCGCTGTCCTACCAGTGCCAGTGAGCCCTGGTTCTGGCTTCACAATTCCCTAGCTGTCGGGCCTTGGCCAACCCAGGCCCTGGGATTACAAATCCAGTAAGGTTCTTTATAAATCAGAGGTCATAATGTCCCAGTCTACCTCCGAGGCTTACAGAACAGCATGGAAATGAAGAAGCATTGTGGAAATAAATTACTAGTGCTGAGGCTCAGAGAAATTTGCTTCTGAGGGAAGTGGGCTAAAAAGAGAGTTTTGGTTGTTTCATGATAGAGCATATAATTCCGAACGATCACAGAGTCTGCACCGAGGGGGCAGTGACTCTGTTGACAGTGTCACTCCCATCGCCACGTTCCCCTAGTGTCTTCCGCCCGACTGTCCCTTGCAGGTGGAGATAACCGTCTGCACGGCAGTACTCCCCCACCGGCCACCACAGTGGCCAAAGGGCAGGAGCGCAGTGCTCGTTGACAAAATCAGCTTCCTACGGCATTCTCTTGGTTCAGAATTCAATTAAACATCCCTGGCCACAGCACGACAATCATCTGGACTCCACACTGTGATCTTTACCTGCAGAGGCCCTAGGAAGCCAGAGAGAGAAGTAAGCTCCTTTTTATCCTAGGAGGGTTAAGCCTGCAGTTCCCTAAGGGCTGAGCCATTGGGAGGTCGAGACCCACATTCCCACATTCACTGGGACAATTGCTACATCCCCGACTTCAAGATGTCAAAGGGGCTGTGTCCAGAATCAGTCTGCTGCCTGATGGGTCACTAATCATCTCGAGAAACTTACTCTGAGTAGAATGGTTCAGCAGGGAGGGATGCTGGGAAATTAGATGGGGGCTTTGTGCTGGGCTTTGTTTCAAAAGGACACTTAGAAAACTGGCACTGGACTGGGGGCCTCACCTCTAGGTGGAAGGCAAGAGGATTCTTCTAGTCTAGTGTCCGGCCTTGCACTTTGCTACCGTTTAGCATTTCCCAGTTTGATTTCTGACATAGAGCAAGGTCGCTATTTCGGGGGAGGCTGGATGTGGAGTCATCCAAAATTCAGAAAGCTACGTTCTGGTCCCACGTCTGCTGCTAAGAGAGTGACTTATGGGGTGTCAGTCTGCTGATCAGTACAGCGAGCGTGAAGGGGACAGCTGGGTGGAATGAGGCCTATTTTATGGTTCCTCTCAAAAGTTCACAGCAGCTGCTTCAGCTCCTGCCTCTATGTATCTCACTCCAGAGCGCGTCTGCCCACAGCCCCGCGCGTTGCGGCTTCTGAAGATGTTTTGAAGATAAAACAAACGCCTTGAAAAAAAAAAACCAAGATCACTGATGTAATTTAGCCATTATCAGGTAGGCTTTTATCATTTGTGGCAGATGTTAGAAAGGAAAATGACGTGCCCGCGTGGTGCCCAGTGTCTAGATATTCTTCTGTTTGTCATTTCCTTTCCATCAGCAACTGGAGGGCTTCCCGCCTGGGAGAGAATCACCGACTCTTCCACTGTGAGAGAGCAGAGGGAGAGAGGGTTGGCAAACTTGAGTGGGCAGACAGAGGCAGAGCCCGAGCTGGGCCCTGGCATTTGGGTGAGATTGAATTAGACGGAGATAAGAGAGTCAGGCATTCCAGGTGAAACCAGATGGTGTGGCCAGTCTACGGGGCAAGAGAGCTGAGCTGACCTCACGAGAGCAGTGGGAGAGGGAGCATAAGCCTTATACAGCCAGACCGATGAGACGCTGTCCCGCTGGGGCTCTAGGCTGGTGCTACTCAGAGTGTGCCTGAAAACGAGGGACATCTAGATATCCTCGCAGAATGTTGCTGGGAGCACTTGGGAGGCTGAGGCAGGAGGACTGCTACCAGATTAAGCCACCTTGTGATACAATGAATTCTGGGGGAGCCTGGCTGATAGATAGATAGATAGATAGATAGATAGATAGATAGATAGACTCTGTCTCAAAACAAAACAAAACAAAACAAAGCATAAACAGAATATGCCCACTTCAGGTATCCTAAACCTAAATGTAACTTTTAACAAGGTCACAAAGTGTATGTAATATGTACTTTCGATGTACTGTAAGTCTGGAGGTCCGGGACAATGGGTCTCCGTGATACTGATAAGCCCCCACATCAGACCCCATTAGGGATGAGCTCAGACACTTTGAGGAGCTCTAAGCTGTAGCAAGGGTCGAGGAACTATGGGCTTCAGAACTGTAAAGCAAGAATGAAAATCTTAGTTGGCAGAATGGAAGACCAAGAAGTCATTAAAGCACGTAGCAGAATGCCGAGTGTGTTCGTGAGACAAAAGGGAATGACGAGCCAAACGCTCGGGAGGCGGCACCGCCATAGTCTGCTCTGGATGGCTGAGAAACGGCTGACTTTGAGTTGATGCTGGGCGCGGGTTGGTAGAGGACACTGAGAAGTTCACTTAGGATCACAGTTCCACTTAGATTTGATGATGAGCAGTGCCTGGCAGGGATTAAGTGGTGTCACACTGGAGGGCAGGTCCCGAAGAATGAATTTGTAGCTTACTACAGGGCAGAGAGCTGGAGCCTTCGAGATGTGACAAGGTTAGTTCAGGGAACAAAGGGCTTTGTGGCGCGCACGGTCGAATTGGAAGGCGCTTTAGAACACCTTCGCCCTGACTTCTATGCCTGAAGCAGCCACGCTGACCTCAGTGACAGAGCAAACATTGTCTTTTCTTCCTGGCCTCAACAACCCTCGGCCTAGAGTCAGGAAAGGACATGCCTGGGCCACCTTCAAGAGAGCCCTGTCGAGTGCACTTCCAGAAGGGCTGCTGGCCTATGAGAAGTTCCCTGCCAGCTCCGTGACTCATCCGCACTCTTCCCCAGCGGTATTTTCAGAGTACAATTATGGGTAGCAGACTCTCTTTCCATGGCTGACAATGTTGCCCATCTGTGAAGTCATTAAGCTCCCCTGCTCTGAAAGCATGGAGGAGGTAAACCGTGGGAGTAAACCGGGAGCCTACGGAACGGTGGGAGCCTGGGGTTCTCGTGCTGCCCCAGGGCACTGAAGCCCTGAGACTCTTCTTTGAGTGAGCATGGGAGTTGAGCATGGCAGTGTCATCTCTGCTGCAGGGTACAACCAAATTGGAAAGTGCACACCGAGGTGATGAAGTAGGCTTAGAGTTGGGAAACACAGATTCATATACAAGCTCTGCCATTTATTAGCAATAGCTACGGCCAAGTCTCTTCCTTGGCAATTGAGACCTTTTCTCTTTCTCTTAGGCTGTAGTGAGCAAGTCTGTGTGAGAATACTCTCTAAATCAAACGGTGCAGTATATATACTTTGTTTGGTTTTCTGAGCAGGGTTTCTCTGTGTAGCCTTGGCCAGTCCTGGAACTCACTCCGTAGACTAGGCTGGCCTCCAACTCAGAGATTCACCTGCCTCTGCCTCCAGTACTGAGGTTAAAGGCATGCCCCACCAGTGCCTGGCTAAAATACTTTATAAAAGTATTTGACTAGTAAGGTGAGCATCCAAACTGCCTAGGCTCCCACAAAACCAATAGGTGCAGTGGATTGCTCTTTGGGCTGACGAGGGAGGGGGACTTGATTGGGGGAGGGGGAGGGAAAGGGGAGGCGGCGGTAGGGAAGAGACAGAAATCTTTAATTAATTCATAAATAAATAAATAAATAGTATTTGACTAGAATGCCCAAGGTCAAGAAGCAGTGGGCTAGGCCTCTGCGGTGGAAGGCCCATTTCCTTGATGGTTATGTGGTGCTGTTTCTGTCTTTCCCAGGACACAGGCAAATGCAATTCTACACATTTGCCCCTTTCTCCGGGGGGTCTATTTATTACCCCTCCCAGCCTGATATCCCAGTGCCAATCTCTAAGGGTTTTATGCATCTATGATTACATATCTGTGGGCGTACTCTGCCTTTGGGGAAGTGTCAAGGAAGCAAACAAAAGTTGTCTACAGAGACCCCAGATATTCACTTTGGGGTATTCTTCCCAAAGTAGGGCTGCAGGCATTCTGCCTCTGGAGAACACGGGGTCAATACCCTTTTTTTTCCATTTCTCTTACTTGGGAAGTATAGAGCTTTTTGTTTCTAGGGTCACTGGTGTTTCTGAGATCAGAATAAATGTAGCTTATAGAAGTCACTGTGATGGGATTCCTGGCAACAGTGCCAGGTAGAAGCACACAGAATTGGTATCTGGTATAGTTAAAGCCATAAAACGGCTTCCACTTAATTTTGGGCTTTTTTGTTCAGACTGTCCCCAGCCCTCAGAGATGTCAGCAATTGTACGATGCACAGCGTAGGCGTTATGGGAGCCTGTGAACTGGCTCTGGTGGCCTTATTTTGAAGGGTGGTTTAAACTGAAGAACAAACAGAGGATAAACTGTCATGTTTGACACATGATAGCATCATTGCAACACGGAGACACTAACATTCCTTCTGCTGGCTCAGTCTCTCCAGAACCATAGAGAAAGGCTTGTAAAATACAGTCTTCAAGGCAGACTGTCTCAGCCAGTCATGTGGAGCATGCTGGCATGCAGACTGTGGTGTTCGACCTCTAAAACTTCCCATCCCGTAGGTCTGTGGCCAGTTGGATAATTTGCATCTAAGTTCTCAGATGCTGTTCTTGCTAAGGCATCAGTATTTACACTTTGAAAACCATGACATATAAATGCTTTCTCATCCAGTCCCCTATGTCACCATACATCTGAGACCTTATGTGGTAGGTGTTTGTGCATGAAGAAACCATCTAGGAAGACGGGCTGCTAAAACTCTCACAGCAGTGAGGAAGAAGGCTGAACTTTTGAACCTCTCACTCATACTGCTTTCCTAAGTTGAGCCATTGCAGAGTTCTAGAACATCGACCAATGTGGCCCAAAAGTGAACCTTGACCTTCTGATCCTGAATCTTCCGTGCACCAGGCTGTCGTGAGTGACAGTAGCTGAAGTATTTTGAAGATCTATGAAGAGTATTTGAGAAGGAAGTAAAGGGGCTGACAGAAGTTCCCAAGAAAGCTCTGTGGGTGACAAAGGAACCAAGTGAGGCAGGAGCCAGGAAACGAAGCCAATGAGAGCCTGCTGCAAAGGAGGGGAGTGTGGCAAACTGTGGGTTCGATTAGAATCCCAGCAGCCTTTTCCGCCTTGCTCAGGCTTTATACTCACAGGATGGAACTGGCACTCTGACTTTAGCTACTTAGTTACCATAGTGTATCCTCAGAAGTCTGTCTAGCCTGCTTGTGCCCAAGGCAAGCTGGAAAGCCCTCTTACCCTCTGGCCCACGCTGGCATGCTTAGCTGTTTGCTCTGAACGTTGCCCCAGCCTCGGAAAACCATGGCACTTTTTCTGTGGTTCCCTTTCAGCCCCATGTGTTCCTTGTATTTATCAACATGGAACACTAACAAATATTTATCCAGTTTCATAGACGTGTTGACAATGAAGACTACCATGTGTGTCTCCCTGACATGCTGCTTAATAAATACTTGATTGACTGAGATGTCTTCAGAGTGCTAGAAACACATATTAAAAATAGCAACCTGAAAAATGGATAGAATTGAACAGAAAGCCGTGCGTTTCTGGATGTGACACAGTGCCCACCTGGCCATTAGAGCATGAAACAGACAATCTTTACTGAGTTATCTAAATTTTTATAACAATTCTTCAAAATAAGTGTTTTTTGGATCTTACAATGTGTTTTTTAAACATATATAACATATTCTGAATCTGGAACTTTAAGCAGTTCCAGTATATTTTCGTAATGTAGGGAATACAAAATCTAGCTATTCTATCAAAATTTCAAACCAACCGTCCAATTCCAATTTTTAGCACCCATTTTTTTCCATCCCAGTCATGAAGCTGAGAGGTCACTGCATTTACACACACACACACACACACACACACACACACACTCACTCTCCAACATTGGTTGAGTACTCTCCACTTTGAAAGGGATTAAAGGAATTTGGAATATTTAAGATTTATGCTTCTTTCTTTTTTACCCTGGAACCTTCCCCTTACATACGTTTATTTGTGTGTATGTGTGTGCATGCGTGTGTGCACGTGGGGGGAGGTCAGAGGACAACTTGGAGCAATTAGCTCTGTCCTCTTACCCTGTGCATTCTGGAGACTGCGTTCAAGGTGTCATTGTTGCTGGCAACTCATTGACCCGCTGAGCCATCTCATCTACCAGACAACGCCTCAGGAACACCATCATCAACCTCTTTTGAGACAGGGTCATTTCCTTGGCTTGGAACTCCCCAGTAGATGAGGCTGGCTGGCCTCAGGGATCTGTCTTCCTGCCTCCTCCCCGCTGAGACTGCAAACTTGTGCCACCCTGCCCAGCTTTTAATACATGGGATCTGAGAGTCAAACTCAGGGCCTTATGCTTGGAAGGAAAATGCTTTACCAACTAAGCCATCCCCCAGTCCCCACGTTATAGAATTTCTGTGAATATATATTTCCCCTTGAGGGTGTTTTGTTCCTTTCCCTCCACTTTAGATTGTATGTGGTAGGTGAGCAATTTGCCACTGAGTTACAGTCCCCAGCTTATTAAATTTCCAAGGATGGCCTTGAACTCATGATTCCCGAGTAGCCAGGATCACTGGTGTGTATCACACTCTGGTTTGCGCTAATGCTCACTGCAAAGGGTTTTGTTTGTAAGAAGAAATATGAAGGAAATGAAAACTTTTTGAGATGGGACCTCATGCTGTCAGATGGGCCTTAAACATGTAAGCCTCTGCCACAACCTCTGGAGTGGCTAGGATTAAGGGCATGTGCTACTGTGTCCAGCTGTGGGCTCTTCATAGTCCAGCAGTTCCCTCTGTAATGCCTCTTTTCAAATATTTTAATTTAAAATAAAAAAACCTTACGCTAGAATCAGAGATTTATGATCCAACTTTTTAAAAGTGAAATAGCGAGAAAGCCAGGCCTACATATACAGCAAGACTGGCTCTGAGAGACACTGGTGACATTTAAACTCTGGTTTTATGGTGTGAATTAAATATTTAAACAACTGCTCGGAAGCAGCAAAAAGGAAACTCTAACATTTGAACTATAAAATTTCTGACGTGTGTTTACTAGCTGGACCCCTCTAACAACTTCCTGTCCTTGGAAGCATGCTGGAGTGGTTGACTGGATGCAGGTTGGTGTGACTTTCCCCTCGCGGTGTGTCGCAGTCCCAGCCTTGTTTCTAGTAGCTGGCTGTGCTGTTAACCCGGAGGTGGCTGTGCTTCAGTGGTGTTGATGGCCAGCTCGGTTCATATGCGGCATCTGCTGCCGGGCTGCACAATGTAGGGGGCCAGCAATCACCTTTCCATCATCTCTGCCTGCTACCTGCTTTAGAGTTAGCGACATTAACTGTTGTGCCGGGCATTAAAACAGAAGAAAATACAAAGGCTATTGAAAGCACATTGTGTTCCGCTGGTTTTGGATTATACTGAAGGACAGAATGCTGTTAAAGGGAGACAGTTACCGTACAGGGGATCATATCTCAACTGGGGAGTGCTGCTCAAGAGCAAGGGATAAAGATAAGATGTGTGTGCCAGAAGCTGCGCATCTTTTGCAATTAATCAGTACAATTATTCTAGATGCATCTCTCTCTCTCTCTCTCTCTCTCTCTCTCTCTCTCTCTCTCTCTCTCTCTCTCTTGTGTGTGGAGTGTGTGTGTGTGTGTGTGTGTGTGTGTGTGTGTGTATGTAGTCTAGGCTGGTTGGGAATGTATCCTGATCCTTCTCCCTCGGCCTCCTCAGTGCCGAGATTCCAGACTCTAATCTCATTGTACCTGGTCTTATACCAGTTTTTAAGCTGAGGAATCCAAGGCCCTAAGTGGTGAGTGGGGCCAGGTTTGGAGCCTCAGTCTACCTGAGTGTAAAGTCCAGCCCCCTGGCATGCCATACGAAGAACCTTAGAGAGCATATGTTATATACAACTGATTCGTTTATTTCACGGAGGGGAGACTTAAGAATTATGGCCGATGGGATATGGCCTGCCTGTGTATGTTAGATGCTGCCAGGGTTTCCCGACTAGGGAAGTAGGGATTTGGTGCATGAGAAAGTGATTTAAAAACTAGGTTAAGGGAGATGGGAATGAAGCAGTTAAAGGAACTGGGATTACTCTTGTCTGATGTGAGCAGTTACTTGATGGAGGATAAGGACCGGCTGGACTCTTCTTGCAACGCAGCCAAAGCATGAAGAAAGGACTGCAAATCTGGTTGGGTGGGGTCTTAGTAAGTTATAATCGAGACATCCTGGAGATGGAGCCAGGGAAAGGCTGAAAGGAGTACAGGGTGACTAGTTATGTTCCAGGGTAGGGACAGGGACCTCCCTTCCTGGGGTGCTGCCTCCTGCAGGGTTGCTTTTTTTTGCCCAGTCTTAGGATAATGTTGCCCTTGGCAGTAACTGCAGTTAGTAGGTAACATCTTCTTAACTGACCCACCAGCCCTTCCCCGCGTTCTGCGGATCTCTCTACCCTCTGCTTTGTCTTGATTACTATAGACAGAGCTATTTTGATGACACACAACTCTGATATTTCTCTGCTCAGAAGTGGCCAGAGTAGCGTGATCCCACTCTTCCCAAGTGTAGTCTATAGACTCTCAGGGTAGCAAATAAAAATACAAGAAGTTTAATTAAATTTGTATTTGAAATAAACAATAACTGCTTTTTAATTCAAGCTTGTCCCAGGCACCAGGCACCCTGCATCTTATCTGCTAACTCTACCTGGGGTTGGGGGTGGGTTCCTTGTAAGAGACCTTAGGACTCAAACCTACTTGATTGTCCTACTATGTTGCCATTTGTACTGACAATACAGAATCAACTGTGAACTGGTGAGCATTGCATTATTCTTTCCATGCACACACACACACACACACACACACACCCTGCACACTTCAAAGCCGGTTTTATTAGGAATCTCCTTGGGGATGGGGAAATAGCTTGCTGCACAGCCCCAAGTGTGCTCTGAGTGTGATCGGGCACAAGGCTCTGATTGTGATTCTCAGCATGCATGTAAAAAGCTTAGCTTGTGATCCTAGCAAAGGGAGGCAGAGGGAGGCAGAGCCTTAGAACTGGCTGGCCAGCCAGCCTAATCTAATTGGAGAGCTCCAGGGCCTGTCTCAGAAACTGTCTTCTGAGGACAAACCCAAGGTTGATTTCTAACCTCTACATACATGCTCATATGTATCTGCTCATGCCCAAACACACACAGAGAAATACATGCACACGAATGTCCTTGATGAAGCAGTAAAAACACGAGTAAATCTTATTTACCGTGTACCTGTTTTATTGACATTCTGGGTGACAAACTGGAACAAACATAAGGCTTATTTCTCACACAGGGCACAGCGGTAGTGTCGCCCATGGGATGGATTCCTTTTCCACGGAATATCATTTTCACTGACCAACTTTGGCTCTTTAGACCCACGTATTTGCCAGATATTTTCTTGAAAGTGAAGTGAGCTGGTTACTTCAAAGGAAAGACCTGACAGTATTTGTGCCAATTATAAAACCCAAGCTCTCAAGTGAAAATTATAAATTTGAAAACTTCTCTCTACCGTCAAGAGTTTGACAGCTTTCCAATATTAAAGAGTTTTCTGATGAGATTGGTAGTGATAAAAATGAATGCTTTTTTATATTGTATGATAAAATGTGTTGACATTTGGGAAATGTGTGTCTAAGTAAACAGGTATTTCCTAATGACCAATGCATGACATTACCAAACCACCGGTAGGTAAGACAGCCATTCAAACTGCAATACAGACATGGATTTTAGTGTAGCAGAGTAAAATAGGGTTTCAAATTCCATATTTTAAGCAACCTTTAAAAGAGGAGTTGGTGTCATAGCAAATAACAACACCCCTGGGTTATCTGAAGGGCTATTCAAATGGTCCACCCTTTCCCCCACTGCATCTATGGAAGGCTGGGTTTTTGTCCTCTGCTTCAATCCATACAGCTCCTGCTGTAGGCTGACTGCGGTGACAGGTACAGGAATCTGTCTTCATTCAGTTAGGAAAGACATTTGCAAAATCTAAACCATTGCTATTCTTGTCATTAGTTTGCTCTGAAAAGTCACTTTTCATTAGAAAAAATACCCAGTATGCTAGCATATAATATTACTACTTTAAAGTTATTTTTTCAACGTTCTCAGTTTTAATTTTGAATATGGTAGATATCAATCGATAAAAATCTATCTAGTGGAAGCTTCATGGGAACTATCATAATTGAAGACTCTTTTAGGGTATGTATAGGTATTGCCAGCCTATAGGAAAACACCCTGACTAGAAAGCTAGAATTAGCGACCCCCTGGCCCTGATTTTACATCTTCCTACCCTGCTCCCCTAAGCTCTGTTAGGTCCCAGCCGACTGCCGGCTTCCTGATCTCCGTTCATGTTCACAACTTCACTTATGTCATCAGGACACACAGCTCCAAACTACCTCATTTCCTCTTCTGGTGGTTAGTAGGTCAGAGCCAGTCTCTCTGCACCGGGGTCTGTGGGTGGAGAGACTCATTCAGACCCAACTTCCCGGTGTTTGCGGATAGATTCTGCATATAGCCTTCAGGATGTATTTGCTTGTCTCTCTTAATTAGGTTTCCTAGTGTGCAAAGGACCCGATTTTCTATTTTATATTTTTACCATCAGAGGGCTGTGTGTGCTGCAATAAACTTTATGGGATTTTGGTAAATATTAGCTGACAATTTCTAGAGACATCTATGAGCTTTTATGATCCCATGAAAATTAATCAGAATATTTAGTGCCTGCTGGGAACACAACACTTGGTAGCTGGAGGAGGGGGTTCAGAGAGGATCCTTGCTTAAGAATCTGAATTGTGTTTGGAGACTCAGGATTTACAGCCAAAAGGGAATCTCACTTGACACAAAAGCCACACTACTAAAGAAATAACTGGAGCTACAGACCTTTAGGGAAGGGGTGGGAGGTGAGGGGTTCACCCATTAGGTAGGTGGCTGGAACCATCACTGGAGGCTCCTGGTAGGAAGGAGGGACCCCCACAGAGGCTTGTTAAACAGGGAGGGTTTAGTCAGAGGTCAGCAAGGCAGGGATTTCAGGTCAGTGACTAAATCTGAGCCAAGGCAGAGTCAGAAATGAGCACAGCATGTTCACGGGCTAATGAGGAGACAGCTGACCACGGTGAAGGTGAACCCGGTAGAAGGATAGGCTGGAAGTTGGTCACGGGAGTTTAGGCTGTGGATGTGGGGGCAGAGGAGAAGCATCTGACGGGTACAGAAGTGACGCGAGGTCTCTTCACACAAGATGGATCGTTTGTGAGAGGGAGGTCAGAGTTGTTTGTGATGGGGTGTCTGAGCTGGTGGAGGCCACGCTGGGGGTCAGGAGGGAGCCTTGAGACGCAATGCATGTAGACAGCCACATGTACGATGCCAGCTCTGCGCCTTTAAGTGGGGATGTTTTCTATTTGAAAGGCATGGAGAAGGCGGCCCTGGATCAGGGCTAGTGTACAGCTGAATGCCTGCACTTGTGGTTGGTTTAGAACTAACATCTATTTTTTTTTCTGCATTTAAAAGAATCGATTAAATTCACTCTGAAAATTTCATGTGGCTAGTGCATTCTGCTTTTCTCAGTCCACCCGCCACTCTTCCTCCTCTTCCTGTGGTCCTGGTCTGCTCCCTAGAGGTCCCTTTACTCAGATTCAGGCCCTTTTGTTCTTTGCCTGTGACCTTCTGAGTTTAACCAGAACCATGTGTGAGGCTGAATTTGAAACTATCCAGGGGAGCTTGGTGGGCTCGCTCTTTCATACACAATCTAAGGCAATGACTGTCCCTCCCCCAGAAGCCATCAGAATAGATAGAAGACGTCCATTCTGGCCTTCCCTCATGTCTTAGTGCCTCTGCACTAGGGAGCTGTGTGGTTTGTCACAAGTTGCCCAACTCCTAGGTGTCAATCTTGTCTGCTGCAAAGATATGAGAATTTACAGCATTTTTTCCTCATAGGCTTAGTATGAGAATCAAGTGAGTTAATAGAAGGAAAGTGCCTGCATTAGAGCCTGGCATACAGTAAACCTACAGAAATGCTAGTTACTACGCGTTTCCCCAGAAACTTACCGTGTCATGGGAATAAGTACATTTAAACCACTCAGACGGACCAAAGCATGCAGAACAGTGGAGGGTGGGGAAACAGAGCCATGAACTCCTAGAACCCAACTTCTGTCTCAGAAAAGAAAGCAAAAGTAAAAATACAAAAAACAAAAACCCACCAAAATTCCAAATCCTTAAAACTTGCTGATGACATCAGAAAGATGGAAAGCCTAAAGTTTCAGTTCCAGGGGCTCAGTGGGTGACAGAATTTAACGCCAAGTTGGACCACCGGTGTTCAATTCAGCGCTAGCTGAGTCCTGAAGGTTGTCCTGTGACTTCTACAAACACATAAATGTCACAACATAAAAAAAACAAACAAACAAAAACTTGGGGCTGGAGAGATGGCTCAGTGGTTAAGAGCATTGCCTGTTCTTCCAAAGGTCCTGAGTTCAATTCCCGGCAACCACATGGTGGCTCACAACCATCTGGAATGAGGTCTGGTGCCTTCTTCCGGCCTGCAGGCATACACGCAGACAGAATATTGTATACATAATAAATAAATAAAATAAATATTAAAAAAAATAATTAAGAATAAAAAAAAACCCACTTCAGTTCAATAAACTCCGTCCATTTCCTGAGTGTAGAACCCAGACGGCAAAGTTGATAATCCTCTCGGTGAAAACACCTCCATTGGTTCCCAGACAGAGGTGCCCTGGATAGTGTTAGCCAACCAACAAACAGCTTTCTTCACTGGGTCTGAGCCTCCTTCCTCTCCGAGTCCACATGAACTTTGTGCCCCTGCTCATTTTCCACCAGCTCCCACCCCGAGCAACAGTCTCTTTCATGCCTTCATTCTTCCCACGGCTCACTCTGCCTGCCCTATAAAATTAGCGCCGTTTTAAAAAAAATAGACTTGAACAAATTTTGAGATTTACAGGGAATTCACACAGTAGAATTTTCACGTTTCTGTTTCCACCAGTTTCTCGTATTACATTTTGTATTGGTGTGGTACACTTGCTAGCACTATTGAACCATACTAATGGGTTATTGTTAGCTAACGCCTGCAGTTTGTATTATGGTCCAGATTTGTGGTGCACAGGACGATGGGCTCTGACAATTGTATAATGCTTTATGTTCATCACTTTGATGACTGGCAGTATAGCGCCACTGCCCTGTGCCCTGCGTCCTCCCCGTCCTCAGTTAAGAAGCAGTGAATGAAGTTGGACTTTTGTTCCTGTCACTAGGTAACTTGTTCTTGAGAAAGGGGCTGTGCCACAGATTCCAGATGCCCTGTGAATGCTGGCAGCTCTGGACCATGGGCCAGCATTAGGATGACATTTTGATATATGCCTCCAGAGACTAAACTTTAAACCTGGAATTCTGATAGTGACATGTGCTTCCTTGCCAATCTGTCCTTCCAAAGAATAAGTCGACAGCCACATGTACGATGAAATCCGTTTAGATTTCAGCTAAGCAACAGTTATAGGTGAGGTGGCTCAGCCCAGCTCCCTATGACAAGCAGAATTCCCAACCTTGGCTCTCTCCAAAAAGCAAATGAAGAATAACAGAAAAGCATGGTTGTTGTTCTCTTTTCCTGACCAGGCCCCATTTCGGAAGAACCCTGGAGATCCAGGCTTCCAGGTGGATCCCTGCAACAATCAAAGATGCTCAGCATGTCGTCCTTGAGCAAGGAGCACCTTCCCATAAACATTTATTTTCTTAATTCACGCCGAGTCTTTTGCTATCAAGACACTGTTCTCAACCGGTCTAAAACTCAGCGGGAACAAGCAGATCCGAACAAAGGCAAATAAATCGAATCCTGCAAAGTAACAAAGCTGACGCCTTTTTCCCAACAGCCAGCGCCAAGCTAAATGAAAAATATCAGTCATCCACTAGATACAGTATTTGCCCCCCTCCAGACAGGAGCTCGGGCCTGTAGACCTCCCCCACTCCAAACAGGAGGCCGAGAAGGTACAAAACAAAGTATTCATTCCCAAACGAGTCATCTATCTGAGCTGCACTGTACACCTCTCGGCACTAGTGGTTTCAAAGTCCTTGGCTGTTACTTCTCTGCTGTACCTGCCTCCAAACTCACGTGGAGGTGGTGGAGGGAGGGAGCCCACCGCCACGTATGCAAAGGGCGAGGGCGGGTGCGGAGGAAGGGAGTCAGGGCTGTGGGCAGTTACCGGAGGACAGTTGGTGCTCCCTAAAGAGCAGGGCTCTCTCATTCCTCTGCACCCCAAAACTGGAGGAAGCGGGGTGGGGGACGCCTGTCTAGTTCAGGCAGAGCCAGCGAACCGTGAGCTCTGATGCCGCAGCGGCGATCGCCTGCGGGCACCTGGGTCCCCCCCCGGGGGGCGGGGCCTCCCCCAGGTGTGCCAGGAGCTCGGACCTCCTGAACTCGGCCGGCGGACCCCCAGAACCCCAGCAGCCTCCTCCCGGGGAAGCCTTGCCGAGGAGCGGCGTATCGGCGCCCCCTCCAGCAGGCACGGGGCCCCACGGGCCTGGCTCGAGGAAGGGGCGCGGCGCCGAGGGGGTTAACCCGGTGGCTGGCGGCTGCAGCGCGCTTAACCCTCGGTCGGCCGCGCCAGGCCGGGGTGGCGGCATCCAAGTCGCGCGTCGTGAAGCCCGGGGGGCGTGTGGGCCGCAGGCCGGCAGCTGGGGCGCGGCGCGGCCGGTGGGAGGCCCGGGCGCGCGGGGGAGGGCGGGGGACGGCGGCGGGCGCGCAGCGTCGCCAGGGCGAAGCCAGCGTGCAGCGCGGCGCGGCGGGCGCGGAGCGGGCGGGCGGGCGGGCGGGCGAGCGCCTCCGTCCCCGGATGTGAGCTCCGGCTGCCCGCGGTCCCGAGCCAGCGGCGGCGCGGGCGGCGGCGGGGCACCGGGCACCGCGGCGGGCGGACGGGAGGCATGGGGGGCGCGCCGAGTGGCCCGGGAGGCCGGGCGGGCACCACCGCGGCGTCCCTCTGCTAGAGGAGGGGACCAAGCCAATTCTCCTTTGCAGCAAAAAAAATTACATGTATATATTATCAAGATAATATATACATCTGATTTTATTTTTTACAAAAAGTTTATTTTGCTCCATTTTTGAAAAAAGAAGGAGCGTGGGTGGCAGGCGGTTTTTATAAATTATCCTTATTTTTGGTTATTTGTCTCTGTCCTTCCCCACCCCCTGCTGAAGCGAAAATAAGGGCAGGGACCGCGGCTCCTACCCATCCATAACCCCCCTTACCCGTTCCTCCCCCTCCCTTACGCTGAGCATAGTGCCCTGCACACAGTAGGCGCTCAATAAATGTTCGTGGATGATGATGATGATGATGATGAAAAAAATGCAGCATCAACGGCAGCAGCAAGAGGACCACGCGAATGGTGAGCAGCCAGAGCCCGGGTACCCGCTGCTAAACCTCATCCTATCATGATCCTCCTCTTCCAACGCCCCCCCCCCCCCCATCTCCCATGCACTGGGTGGATTGAGGGGGTTGGAGATGATGCTTCTGGCTTGGTGTCATCTACATAGAAAGGGGAGATGCGCGGCAGCTACTCCGCTCTCCCCCTTCAGGCCCTGAATGTCAGAGTTAATTCTGCATTTGTTGGGGTGGGGGGCGGCCATTGGGTGTGTGGAGTACTGTGCAGCCAAGGGGTGCGAGTGAGGTGGTTCACGTTCAGTGTCCTCGGGCTCAACTTTCTTCTTTCATTGCCCCCGAACGATGGAAGAGGAGGGTGTTAGTCTTCAGCCTGAGCCCCCTCTCCAACCTCTTCTCTCCTTCCCCTCCTCCCCCCCGCCCTGGTTGACTAAGAAGAAGGTCCCTAGCATCTGGAAAATTCTAGGACCGGTCCACTTTTACCCCCTGGGTCACTTGGTAAAGCGCACATCCATCCTCTCTTGAGAGAAGCCCAGGTCTTGGGATATGGGGGAACGGGGTCGGGTGGAGTGTGTATTCCCGCTCCCTGCGGCTCCTGTGCACACACGTCCGTAACCTAGCAATGCCCAGAGAGTCGCTGCCGCTGTGGGGCTCTGCAACTCAGCCCCGGTCACAGCACCACGTGCAGTTTCCACACCAGCGGGGCTGGGTCTAGGGGGTTGGGGTGGCTTTTGACCAGCCTCCCTCTTTGGAGGTCGTTGCCATCTCCCAACCCTGGTATGCTTGACACCTTTCCCCGTGAGCGCGTCTCAAAGGAAAAGCTTGACAAGACTAGTCCCTGGGCTCAGATTGTGTGCTGCCTGCCTGCTTTGCTTTGCCGGCCAGGAGACCTGTGATTGCTTGGACTCTTTACTTAGTGATAATTGGTTTTGCAAACGCCCATCCCTCCTTCCTCTCTGTCACCACTCTCGCTTTGACTTCTGCTTTAGCAGAGGCGATGGTGACCCAATGTGGGCACCTGTGAGACCTTCCAAGGAATGGCCTGTCGCTCAGGGACATTGACATGGAGGCCCCCTTGGGTTTTCGTCTTGTGCATATCTGGATGCTACTCTGTAACAGCTCCAGGCAATGAGTTAATTCTTGCATAGGCCTTGAGGCTCCCTGGCATAAGGCATCCTGTCTCTTAGGTGTAGGGGTGCAGGCTGACTGGATGGTGGCTTGGCTGCCGCTGCTGCCGCTGCTGCTGCTGCTACTGCTGCTACTGCTGCTGCTGCAATTTAAAATGCAAAAAAGCCCTAAAGATGTTTTTCTGTTTTCGGAAGCTTGTGGAGGAAATGAGTCTCAAGCATCATGAATTTTCATTCGCAGGAAGTGTTAGTGCATAATCTAGATATTTGTTATGGGGCTCTTGGTGTTGCCTGGTGCCAGAGAAGACTTTTTTTTTTTTCTGAAAAAAAAAAAAAGCATTTGTGGCTGTGGAAAGATCTTGGAGGAACACCTTAAAAATGGTTAAGACTATTTAATTACTGGCTGTGTGTTAGTACGTTCAGAGAAAGGCGGTTGTGCTTCTCTGTTAGGCCGTGGGAGATCCATGTGTTTTCAAAGTCAGAGAAGACACAGGGGGGATTGAGAACAGCCTCAGCGTGTCAGAGACGTGCACTAAAAGATTCCTTTTGAAGACACAGGGATGGAAGAGTATTAATGCGACCAGAGTGGTGCAGCAATGACCCTGCATGATTGACAGACACTCAGAGCAGAGCTCTGTGGACTTTTCCTGTTGCGTTGCCTGACCAAACCCCAGTACTTGTGAAAAATGGGACACAAAGTTCAAATGGAAACGCAAGAATGATCCCTTTTATTATTGATGGGAGACACTTTTGCTTTTTAAAGATAATATGGATGGAAATTTTCTTTTCTTTGTTTGTTTTGTTTTTAAATCTCTTTTCTCCTTCTCCTCAGAGGCGAACTATGCAAGAGGCTCCAGACTCCCTATTTCTGGTGAAGGACCAGCTTCTCAGCCAAACAGCTCCAAGCAGACTGTCCTGTCTTGGCAAGCTGCCATCGATGCTGCTAGGCAGGCCAAGGCCGCCCAGACCATGAGCACCTCCGCCCCCCAACCTGTAGGATCTCTCTCCCAAAGAAAACGTCAGCAATACGCCAAGAGCAAAAAACAGGGTAACTCATCCAACAGCCGGCCTGCCCGCGCTCTTTTCTGTTTATCTCTCAATAACCCCATCCGAAGAGCCTGCATTAGTATAGTGGAATGGAAGTATCCTTTTTTCTGTGGGAAGTCCTGCTCATTTACCATCTGTGCCTCAAAAGGATTTGCTGTCTGCAGTGACACTTATCGAAGGCTTCTTCAGCATTCTGGAATGTGAGCAATAGAAACTGTAGGCAAGGGGTTTCATGGACTACAGCTCCCTATCTTCTCCGCTCTCCTCAGCTTGTAGAGGGCGGCTCCACGGGTATATTTAGCCTTGATGTGTGTGTGTGTGTGTGTGTGTGTGTGTGTGGCGCTGGGGGGAAGGAAGTGAAGACTGCAACTTCAAAGTGGTAGGGAGTTAAAATATGAAAGTGACCTTTGGTCATAGGCTGCCAGATAGTTTTAAAGCTGTTAGGGTTTTGGGGGCAGTTAGATGCATTTAACTTGTTGAAGATGAGGTATGCTGAGTCAGTCAATAAATAAATAAAAGCAAAAAGATTGAGACTATCTTCAGTCTGTACTGGAAGTGACTTTTAGTGGAGTCTGCCTTTGTGTCTATAGTGAATGCTATGGTTGCTTCTGGCTCTGCTGTTTGGTGATTATAATTGTTCAGGTAGCTGTAAACGTGAACACTTGCTTCATAGGGAGGGATTACTTTTGCTGTTATTATTACTTATTATCACTGGCTGGTTAATGCTATGATTTCCTGGAATTTCCTTTTGTTAAACTAAAAAAAAAAAAGAAAAAGAAAAAAAAAAGCCATGTAGCCAGGAAGACACAGGAGCAGTGCAGGGGAGGCTGGTGAGCGCCTCTTCCTTCAAGCACTGTGAGTGACAATTGGCTGTCTCAGGGGAGGAGCTGGCAGGTGCCACACATGTGTGTGTATATATATCTGACTATATCCTCAGACTGCACTGGAGTTACATTTCTGGGTGTCTCTGTATTTTTAAAACTGAACTTTGATTGCCCTCAGGATGGTTGCCACAGCCCAGAACTTGGAAAACAATATTGCTTCTACCTGCTTATTCCCCTCCCCAGCCTTGGGGGCCAGGCTCCCCCACCTAGAAAGGCTGGCGGAAGCCTTCCTTCTCTTGAGTTCATACTTTCTAATTAATCAGATGCTTTTTCTGGGCTGGGTAAAATAAAGCATTCCATTTTCCCAGAAGGGTGTTTGGGGCCAATAGGCCCTCTGAGTATTTCCTGGCAGCAGGCAGGGGTGTGTACATGGCTCAGAGGAGGGAGAAACCATGTTGTAAGATAGCTGGGTGCCAGCTAGACGTGGGGATGAAGACCCCTAAAAAATCTAGGTACCCATTGAGGCAGCTGTCTGCATGTCTCTGTCTTAGCTCGCTTATTTTGTCTGCTCATGGACAGTAGTTAAAATGAAGCAACTGTCTAGAAAGGTTTTGGAGAGAGCAGCTGAATGCCAGGGCAGGATATGAAGGTTTTCACGTGCTTTTTCTCCTAGCACAGATGTCTCTCCTCTAGAGTGAGTTATGGCGTTTCTCACATACTTGGGGCTGTGGGTGTACATTTTCTCTTGAAAGTCTCTAGTCTGAGGACAGAACATCACACAGGCCAAGAGGGGGCTGCTAAGTTAGAGTGTGCTTAGGTGGTCTCACTGGAGTTGAGAGGCGGTGTGCACTTGCTGGCAACATACCCTCCTTCTGAGGTTGGCGTGAGGTGACTGGAGTAAGCAGAGACCTCTGAAAAGAGGCTTTCATTTTCTGAGGAACGAAGTGCTGCTTCCCTTTGTGCACAGGAGTTTGTACATAGCAGTTTATATGTCAGAATGAATTCCTGGGTCTCACCACTGTCTCCCTTTCTTGAGCTGCCAGGTGCAGGTATGTGGCCGGGTCTTAGGAGACATGGCTGCAAGTTCAGAATGTCTGTATGCAATGGGGGCCATTTCTATTAACAGATAGGTGGTAAACGACCCCTTCCATTTTTGGGAAAGGCTATAGACATCTTTCTTCAGCAGCTCAGTCAGTCAGCCCTGGGAGAAGCCACTTTGTTGTTATTGGCTGGCAAGCGGCTGAGGTGGGCGACATGGTTCCCCTGTAAGAAGCTGTTGGTCAGACCCTCCTGTTTGTTGTGGCGATGAGCTAGCCTCTGTCTGTTGACTGGATTCAGAGCACTGCCAAGAAGGACATACTCAGAGTCTTACATGTAGCCTGCCTGAGCAGTGTTCACAGTTCTCAGATTTGCAGCTTTATCATTTTAGGTCTTTCCTGAGACCTAGGAGAGGAAGTAAGGTGGTGTGGGGGAGGGGAAGTTCTCAGTGTGTCTTTACAGGGAATAACTTCAGGGCTGTTGACTTAAAGTGTCAGAGGGGACCTGTGAAGAGG
This sequence comes from Alexandromys fortis, assembly GCF_014885135.2. Lineage (NCBI taxonomy): Eukaryota > Metazoa > Chordata > Mammalia > Rodentia > Cricetidae > Alexandromys > Alexandromys fortis. Next base: position 2,698,776 of record NW_026067980.1, read on the forward strand.
AAAAAAAGATGAAAAGAGAATTTGAAGTCTTCCTAAAGTCAGATCCATGGGTAAAAGATTTTTATAATGGAGTTGAGAAATCAATATGATTAAAGCTAACTGGCTTAAAAATAAACCCATCAAAGTTAGTAAGAGGATAATGTGATTCCAGTCCTTGCTCCAGTGAGTTTTCCAAGCTCTTCAAAGAGGTGAGGCTTTATAGAACCCCAAGTTATCTATCTCCAGGCTGGCAAAGGGGTATTTGTTTCTTACGTCACTTTGGGGGTTCCCAGAAGGCCATTAGCAGGAAACTGTTCCTATCCCTGAATCTTTAGCACCTGTGGGGGATTTAAGAAAACGGCCGCCTTACCTCTTGTGGGCGAGTGTTATAAATTCAAGCCCAGGAATCTGCTTATTAGGCCTATGCTCAGCAAACCTGCTGTTTGGAAAGGGATGAGAAACAGCGATATGGGAAGATGTCAAACTCTGGGTTGCCAGTTTTGGCAACGCCTCTTACCAACAGAATGCTTAAGCAAGTGCCTGCTGAAGGCTCATCTCAAAGTGACTCTTCCAGACAGCCCTCCAAGATTTTAAATCATGAGAGTCTGTTTCGAAAGTGTCTGGTGCTGATTTCTGGTGGCTTTTAAATTGAATCTGTTTATAAATTGAACACAGAAACAGCACATTATGAAGTGAGTGGAGCCTAGCTCTAATCTGAAACAGTTACAGTTATTGATTACTCTGGTGGAGAAGGCAGAGCAGGGAGCTGGCAGCCTGATTATCACAGCATCTAAGGGTCACACAGGGTCACGGAAAAGACGGAGATAGGTCCCAATGTCTTTGCCTGGACAGGTCTCCATCTGGAGTTTAGACTGAGCCAGCCAGGAACAGTCTCTGAGAAAATGGCTCTAACATGGGGGCAAGGATCTGTGGGAAAGGTCAGTGTCATACTGGTTACCTTTCTGTGTCTGTGACAGCTGATTTAGTAAGATCCTTGTCACTTTCTAAGTCACAGGAAGCAGAGAACTGCTTTACACAGTGACCTACCGAGATGCTTTTACTCCCAGGTTTTAATATACAATGTGCACCCATGAAGGAGAGTAACATGATCCTTGCAGTAGAAGAAAGGGCTGATGGAGGTCGCAGGATAGGACAAGCTAGTGTGAGGGGCCAGGGAAAGTTACTTCTGCCGGTGTGTGCAGGTGAGGGGACGGGGGTGGGTGATGGGTAGGTGGTTTTCATCTTAAGAGCAATGACTGGGGACACGATTAGAGGGGTGTCTGATGTTTGCCTAATGCATATGTACCTTGACAAAATCTCTCAGACCATTTGACATATTTATATTATTGGCTATTTTTGCCAATTGTGTGGCCTTAGCTATTTACATCCCATTCCCTGAAGATGATTCTAATTCAACAAATCATAACTTGGTAAGTGACTTAGACTTTCTGCCTGTGATGGTGTACGGTTGCCCTGTCTCGTACCTCGGCTGCCAGTCAGCTTTGAGCATGGTGTGGTTTACGATTATGTGTGCTGTATTTTCCAAAGCGTTGTAACAGTGCGGTTATGTTGTTGTTACTGGTTTTTATATTCGACCTGAATTCTTAGATTTCTGCTGAATGAAAGTGTTCAAAGTCACGAGTCTTATATAAATAGAAATGGAACTTTTATGGGAGAAATCTGCGGAAGGGTTTTAAAGTAACTTTTCTTGTTCCACAGGCTTTTGGTGCATAATGTTAGCTTTTAAAAAAATACAGCGTTATTTTTGAGTGGTAGATACCGTGGTTAATTTTTCTGGTAAATAAGAATGATCATGGATGTTGTATGCAAACCATTAGTTTTTATAGATGTAGACTACAACAAATCTAATTATATAGAATGCAATTTGGGAAATAAATCAGTATGACAATGGAGTTTATACCCCACAGCCTTCAAAAATAATTCAAGTAGATTTTTAAGCGAACCTGTGGTTAAACGCTCCAGGATGCTTCCATATACTTTATTGCCCTCTTAAAAATTTACAGTGTACATGAGTTGAGAAAAATCTCTGGGAAGTTGTACAGTTCAAAACAGATTTCATTTTGTTTAACTCAGCCAGTCACTGAAAGTAATTGGTTATGCATTCTTTAAAGCAGTTTTTTGGCAGAGGAGTTTGATATCATGAAACTCGTATTTCATGGAACTTCCTTTGGGGAAAAATTGATAGAGTTTTTAAAACGAAAGGCACTGAAGAACATTGGATTGAACTTTGGATCTTGTCCCACTCAGCTGCCCACTAGGTATATTGGGGGGCACATCTTGGTTCCTTTTCACATTGCCATTCACCCACATGGCAGTTAAGGAGACCGGCTTAGATCTCTAGGCTTATTTAAAAACCTGTAACATTCTGTTGTCTTTCTTGTGCGGAAGCCATGTCGGTATTTTTTGGCCTTGTCGCATCCTTCTCGCAAGGGCTAATTCTTCACCATCCTAAACCACGTAGAATGGTAGACGAGGGAGGGAATGTTGGGTAATAGGAAGCTCTGTTCTCTTTTAGGTGGCTCCGTTAGCTTTGGATTCTGGTGTGGAAGTATTTTTAGCCAAGCCAAGGCTGCAAAGGCAAATGCGCTATGCACTAGGCTTTCCCTGGCCAGGCAGAGGTTGGCTGGCAGCCTGAGGTGAAGCTATGTTTTTATGAATTGGGCTTTCATGGTTTATGTTCAGGATTTCTTATGACATTTTAAATGCTGTATATATTTCAGGTGTAACATAATGTCTGTTTGTATTTGGGTTTTGGCAGTTTGCTTTCTAAAGAATTAAAAATTTTGGCTGTTACTCCTGAAAACTATGGCCTAATAAGAATGAACACATACACACACATACACACACACACACATTCACGCACGCACACATGCCCTCCCTCTGCTGTGAGAGATTACCTGTGGGACTTTGGACATTTTAAATGACCTTTAGTTCAGTTGTAGACTTTAGATTATCACTTTAAAAAGGAAACGCGGAAGTGGTGGAAAGCCTCCGTCAATGGGGATGGGTCATTGTAGTCTAGGCCACAGATGGTGTTAGCCCTGTTACCAAATTTAACAACGTGAGTGGTGACCCAGTTTGTTGCTTTTTGTAGCTCAAGAGAAATGATTAAACAAACGTAGAAAATAAATACCTTTCAGAATGGCAGATTAATTTCTGTCAGTTGAATAATTAATGTAGCTGAATGGGTAAGCCAATTAATAGTCAGATTTGTTTCCTCCTAAGGAAATTCAGGACACCAGTAGAAGTGCCAGGCCATTTGGACATCTCAGCTAAAAAGTAAGGAAATAAGATAAGAGGGTAATAGCGAAGCCTCCCCTCTTCCCCTTTAGCCCTTCCCAGCGGGTCCTTTCTGGGTAGTTCTGAAGTACTAAGCTTGTTCTGACCAGAGGTGGGTCGTGTATTAGCTTGGCCAGCCTTTCTGAAAACCAATATTTATTCCTTTGATTTTTTTCACTGAGCATCCCCAAACTCTGGGCATTAAGGTCCCTGATTTGCTTTCATTTGTATGGTCACTTGGTCAGATGAGTTTATACACTGCCTGACTTCAAATGTTTCCTTTCCCACTTTGGGAAGGGAGAATCTTGGTGGATTTACCCCTGACTCTGAGTAAGGTCCCACGCCATGTCTGTCCTCCCACTGGGGAGTCAGTTTTTTTTTAATAAATTTTTTATACATTTGACCCAATTTGTACCAAAGCGATTGCTCTATTTTTGGGTTTGGTTCAGAGGCAGCTGGGTAAAGCCTGTTCTCATCTGTAGTAAATACCTTTCTTTTAATGTGGATGACAAAGCAAAGGGCAGAAGCCTACCTGGCTTGCAAGGCTGGGTGGATGCGGGCTCTGGGAGTTTTCTCTGCCTGGGAGGTTGTGTGTGTGTGTGTGTGTGTGTGTGTGTGTGTGTGTGTGAGAGAGAGAGAGAGAGAGAGAGAGAGAGAGAGAGAGAGAGAGAGAGAGAGAGAAAGAAGTCCTCAGACTGAGAAACAGGGCTAGCTTATGGCTGATGTGTGTCTGTGTGTCTGTCCATTTCAGGTCGTTTGTCGTGAAATGAATACTTTTGTTGGGTAAGGCATGTGACCATCCCCCTGGGGTCCAGTCTGGGTTTGGTCTGTGTTGTGTGTAAACACATCCAGCGTTGGGGACTTGGAGACTACCTTGGTGGCAACAAGTTTTCCCAGGGTTAGATTGTTGTTATTATTATTTTTTAAAGCGTGGACATTAAGTCTCTATGCAGCTTTCATTTGTGGACTTGCTGAGTGGAGGCTGAAGCCATGGAAACGGTGAGGCTTACTGGGTTCCCACAGTAATACCCTCCCAGGAGCTGGATCTCCTCCGTTCCTCTTAAAGTGTGTAGCGTTTCCTTTCTGTCCTTGCTGGCACCAAGGAGAGAGGTTTTTTGGCGTCAGGTGTCTGAGTGGGGAGTGATTGTAAATTGCATTTCCCTGGGGGAGACACACTGAACTTCATTCATGTTCCAGCCTTCGGCTTCCCATAGCAAACTGATGTGGTCGACAGTGTCCGGTCAGTACAGCCGTCCCTCTCCTCTTCCCCCACAGGCGTGAGTCTCTCTCACTTCTCTGCCCTACTCAGATTGTCTGAGAGGGGCCTTCCCACCTACCGTGCAGAGCACCCTTGCTGTCTGCCCCAGCCCCCTTGGCACCACGGGAGGGCTAGCTTCTCCATGAGTCAGCCTCCCTCCGACCAGGTCTCAGGAAAGAGGTTTTTAAACTGAACAAAAGTTTTGCCAACTCTTCGCCTCATCTTGTTGAGACTCATATGTCTGTGTTTTTAGAATGTTGCCCATCTTTCCCATCTTCTTCATCCCTCCAACTATCAGACGCTTTTCTGGCATGGACCTGAGGCTTCTGTGGCTCCCATGGCCCACAGGGGAGAGGCCTAAGTGTGGCTTGGGGCCACCTGGCCTTTGTTGTTCCCTTCTCTGCTCCTTAGCTGTGCCTCCTCTGTTTATTCACCCCAAGCTCCCAAGTGCTCCCCTCTTCTGCTTGTCCTGTTCTGTCTTTTTCTTGGTGCTGTTTTCTTCCCCGGAGAGGATCCCACATAGCCGCAAATTGTCTCAAGCCTAGGTCTCCTGTATGAAACCTTTCTGACCCAGATCTGAAGACTTGAACAATCTTCCTCTCGTGGTCCTTCGTGGGTTCTTACTCAGTAGCCTACTTATCTCCTTGACCCACACCTGGCACAGTGGTACACAGTAGATGTTCAGTAAGTCAATGTCTGGGACTGCCAAGTGCACAGGCATCTCAGGAGCGTACTTCCTGAGGTACCCTGCCCTTTTTCTGAGGTAAATAGAGGGTGTTCTTGAGTGACAGACCTCTCTGAGGACTTTTCAGGAGCTCTCAGAGATGGAGTCAGAGACAGGGCTCTTATACTTTTGGGGTTCTGATTCCATGACTCCCAAGTAGTAGAGCGTGGTAGGGGCCCTCTGAGAAGCCGTCCCAGGGTGCGGACACATCGGTGGGCCTGGGTATACCACAGAGACTAGGGATGCTGTCAGATAAGGCGCTGTCATGGCTTTTCTCTATGTCCTGTGGGTAGTGTTAATTGGACAAGCTCCCTCCATCTGCATGGCCAAGTGGTTTGCAGAGTGGGGTGAGGTGGAATATAGTATCAGAAGTTACATAGCCTGACTGTGGGCTCGACAATAGGGTGGGTGTTAGTTCCGTGTTCACAGACATGGTCTTTGCTCTGCCGTTTCCACTCCTGTTGCATTTCTTATGCAGAGCACCTTGCCGAGCTTGTAGCTGCTCTTCCAGGACAGCTCAAGGGCCCCACCCTTCTCTGACCCTTGAGCGCCCCTTGCTTCCTATCCTCCCTGCCCACGTACATACTTGCTTCTTCACTGGACTCTGCAGCATGGTCCATGTCTCTATTTATAGCCACTGCCCTTTTCCCGCGTTGTTTAGTAGCTGTTATGGGAAGTGACTTGTGTCCAGTGGTTCTGCACATGGGCTTCGGGGCATGCGCCCACCATTTGGTTGACTTAGTGAGCAGACTTTGGATGAAACTCTAATAGGAGTTCGTAGAGGGTGAAACTGGAGTCCTGTTCAGGGATGTAGCTCTGTGGACGCGGGTTTGCTCCTGGCACACAGTAGGCACGTCAGGAAATGCAGGTCAAATGAGCGAATAAATGAGTAACCAATGAAGACTCCATGGGTGTCCTTAGAGGTCGTTAGTTAATTTTCAACAATTGGCTAATGATTAATGTGCTACTGATTCTTGTCCAGTATTAATGAGATTACAGGAAACACCTGTCAGAGTTCACCTGTAATTTCAGGATTGTGTCTTTGTTTCATGACAAATTAAACTTTTCATATTTGAATCCAGGGAGAAGGATGGAAGTGCTCTGTGGTACTTTCTGAATTTTGCCAAGAGCTGGCTTTGGGGTTCAGTGGTGTATGTGGGTTACAGGTGAATGATTTCTTTTGGGGGGATTGTCACATTTCATGGGAGAATTGATAGAGGAGAGCCACAAAATGACCGGAGTAGCTGGACTTGTAGAACCGTACCTCCACAAGGTGTGGATACTTCATCTTTTTCATTGGCTCACTTTGCTTTTGACAAGGATGGATGTCCAGTTTGATCTTCTATTGAGCAGACCTGACTTTGGCTGAGCTGTGGCGGTTTTGCAGAAACAGCATCCAGCCTTCAGGATCCAGAGCCCCACAGTTAAAGCTCCTTAAGGAAATTTCTAGCAGTGTCTTCATTTGCGTCTTTGGGTGATGGAGGGAGGTCCTGAAAGTGGTACAGCGAATGGAGACAGTGCCTGTGCTGCCGCTGACTGGGGGCTGCACTATGGACAGAGCAGTCGGCAGTGTCTCTGGCCCAGGACGAGCTGCACTGTGGACAGAGCAGTTGGCAGTGTCTCTGGTCCAGGAGGGGCTGCACTGTGGACAGAGCAGTCGGCAGTGTCTCTGGCCCAGGAGGAGCTTGCAGCCTCCCAGGAGAGGCCATTAGAATCCCGTTAGAAGTGCTAGGGATGCTCTTCGAGTCTGTTCTGTTCATGTGGTGGAGTCAGGAAAAGGGTAGCAGGTCCGCTGCCTTTCCCATGCAGCTGCAGTTGGTACTCTCCAGGCGGAGGCTCTTGTGGGCAGTAAGGATGTTTTGTTGGGCAAGTAAAGTTGGGAAATAAATTGTGAGAGCAGCTAAAGGTGGGGATGAAAGAGGAACAGCTTGAGGTAATCGGTCATTCTCACACCACCCTGCTGTGTGTGGACGCACACATGTGTGTGCGTGTGTGCGTGTGTGTGTGTGTGTGTGTGAAGCAATTGCCTGGGGGAGGTGTTATTTAACACAGGCCTTGAAGGGTAAAGCCTTATTCACGCCACAAGGATGGAGAAAGGTCCCAGACACTGCTCAGACTGGAAGAAAAAAAGCTTTTTTTGTCTGAACTTCAAAGTAGTTGTTTTTCTTTTGTTTTGGAGATAGGAATGTTTTGTAGTGTAGGTTGGCTTCAAATTTAAAATTCTCCAGTCTCAACCTCACTAGTGCTGGGACAACATAGTAATTTCTGCTAATTTATTTGCGTATGTATGAGTGTGGTATATGTGCGTGTTTATGTGGGTGTGTGCATGTATGTATGTATGTATGTACGTATGTATGTATGTATGTATGTCTCTGTTGGGCATCTTCTCAGTTGTTGGAGAACCTTATTTCAGGGTCTTTCACTGAACCCAGAGCTCACTGAGTTGGCCTGACTGGCCAGCCAATGAACTCCAGGGAATCTGCCTGACTCCGACTCCCCAGCACTGGAACCAATGAACTATAGGGAATCTGCCTGGCTCCGCCTCCTCAGCACGAGTGTTTTGGACGTGTGCGCTTTCAGGCCTGGTTTTTTCATAGGTGTTAGAGATTCAAACTCAGGCCGTCATGCTTGTGTGGCAACTGAGCCGTCTCCCCAGATCCCCTGCTGTGTTCCTTGTTTCTTCTGCTTCCCTCCGCTAGGTGAGTGGTAATTTTAGAAATCCAGAACATCTCTTGAAATTGCCGAACCTGAGGGTCAGGCAAGAGGGGATTGTGGGACTGACTGAGGGGAAGGAAGGCTCCCGCTGGCTGAGAGCGACGTGATTTGTTGGGCAGTGGGCTTTGTGGGAATCGGACTTGGAAGGAGGAGTGTGGGGATACGCAGGGTTGAGAGAGGTTCAGGCCTCTCTTTCCTGTCCCCATGGAGGGCCCACCTGTCTCGGTGCCCATGGGGAAGCGGGCACAGAGAATTCGCAGACTATTTCCGGAGCTGTGAGGACACTTGATAAGAAAGGAGTCAAGGAGGAAGGGCACATAGATGGCTCAGTCAGTGGAGTGCTTGCTCAACAACCGTGAGGATCTGAGTTTGGTCTGTAGCACCTACATTAAAAAAAAAATTGGTTGATGTGCATTCATGATTCCAGTGATTCCATGATTCCATGATTACTTGGGGAAGCAGAGAGAGGAGGGCCGCTGGGGCTTGCTGGCCATCCAGACTAGCAATTCCATGTTCAATAAGAGACTCTGTCTCAAAAATAGAAATGAGAGCAACTGAGGAAGGCACCCATTGTTGACCTCTGGCCTCCACTCACACCTGTACACATGTGCATGTACATACCACACACACACACAGGTAAAGAGAGACATGCATGTCAGGCTATAGAGACAGGGCTCCTGGGGCAGGGGATGGCCCTTGGGGTGTAGGCATTCTGCAGCACCTGGAAGAAGGTCCATGACCTAAATCCCTAGATAGTAGACTCCTTTTTGAAGCCTTAGATAAAAGGCACTAGAATTGATTCGTAGGAAGCTTTGGGTGGCATGAGCTTGGGTGCTGCAGGATTTTCAGCTGCTGTATTTTTTGCAGGTATTAAGAAAATAAGTACTAAAAAAATTGAGTTTTTGCAATGATTATTTATTATTGTGTGTGCACATGATGGCATGTGTGGAGGTCAGCGGATAACTCAGGGGAGTCGTTCACCTTCTCCCACCTACATATGGGCTCCAGGGGCTGGATCCAAGTCACCAGACTGGGTCTTTTTGCTACACTTGAGTTTGCTACACTTGAGTTTGAAATAGATGCTGTATTCTAGTCCTTACTAGTTGGGAAAGAGAAAAAAGTCACGTGATAATCTGTGCATTTCCCCTGCTCCCTGTATGTTAACAAGTTTATTTTCATATATAGTAAACATGTTCTGTTTTATGAAATTTATGTAGGGTTTATACCGCTTCTACTCCCAAAGTCACTGAAGGGTGTTAGAGACAAGGATTTTAAGGGGCTGGAGAGATGGCTCAGTGGTTAAGGAGTGCTGGCTACTCTTCCAGGGGACCTGAGTTCTATTCCTACCACATACATGACCACTCATAATTGTTTGTAACTCCAGTCCCAGGGGATTCAACACTTTCTTTTGTTTCTGTGGTTACCAGGCACAAATGTGGTGCCCAGAACTGTGCAGCCAAAACAATACATAAATTTTAAAAATTGGAAAAGAAAGGCAAATGGAATTTTACACTTATTGTGCATGCGTGTACACGTGCACGTGATATGTACGTGCCACAATGCTTGTGTGTGGAGGTGAGAAGGACAGGTCTGTGGAGCTGATGCTCTTTCTTTTATCGTTTTAAATGGGATCCATGTGAATTCAGGTCTTACCCACTTAACCATCTTATGGACCCAGAAAATGGATGCAGTGGGGAATTGAAACAGAGCCAAGGTGCCGGGTGCTTCAGGTGCGTGGGTCACTAGCACCTGAGCCCTTCACTGACCGTGAGTTCCCAGCAGTGGCGGCAAAAGTGAACCTGCCCACACTTGCACTGCTTTTATCCTCTCCACAAAGGGAAGCCGTCCCACAGTTCACAGAGCACTTCCTAGGATCAGCTCCAAAGAGGCGTCTACTGCGTGGCTCCTTGTACCGTGGAAGGTACAGTGCTGGGCGCTGTGAGCCGTATTTCTGCTGTGTTTTTCTAAGAGTCACAGGCGCTGTGCACACAGATGGTTTCTGCACTCCCTCTGTCTAATGGGTTAGGGCACAGCACTCACGACCATATGAATGAAAGCATTTTTATATTCTAAAGTAATCCTTTGATTACATAAAATAGGATGAAAACTGGGACTATTAAAATGAATAGATTAACACAGCTATCACTTAGTCATTCGTGGTTTTGAGCATTTATTATGTGTAAAATCTTGTCCACTAAGTGCATTTGCTCATGGTGCGAACCTGCTTCGAGCTGGAAAACAAGGGATATAGTATGGGCTCATGAAAAGGCCTTCGCCCTCATCCTCCAAAAAACATTTCTAAGAGATGTTATTTTATTAGTTCAATCTTAGAAAGTGGCCATTATTGTTAAGAGCTGACATTCTTGCATGTTCCTCAGTAAATAGAACATAACGAAGCGCCGCTTATGTTGAGAAGACTGCTTCTAAATTGTCCAGAAACTTTTTAAGTGGGTAAATGGTGAGATGCTGCCTTTTCCTGTCAGGAGCAAGCCCTTCGTCCTTCGTTCATGGTGATGTGCAAGTGACCCACTCTGTGTTTACACAGATTCTGAGTTGTTGTGATGTAAATTGATGGTGAGTGTACCCATGGCTCGTTTCAGAGTTTGTAACCAGGCAGAAGTGAAGTGAAGACACTTAAAATTACAAATCAGAATGTAGAGAACTGGCAAGAATTTGGTAAGAGAGACAGGATTCTTAGATCTTTTTTCTAGAAGGCTAGTGGGGGTGATAAGATACTGTTGGGGGCACAGAAAGCTTTGGGGGGAGGTTGGCCTAATGAATTAAGCTGGTTGGCTGCATTACAGACAGCTGGGGCCATAGCAGGCCCGATGCCCTGGTGTTGATTTGCCTCAAGAATGAACCACAGATTCCCCAAGGACCTCAGAGACTTTTCCCATAGCTGAGTCACTCTCCTGAGACCCAGCAGTGTGACTTGACCACTGTCACCCAGTGAAGGGAATCAAGCCGAGTCTTGGGTTAGGTAGCCTGTTCTCCCTGCCCACTCCAGGAACAAGTTGACATCAGTGAGTGCCAACGTTTGAGAATACCAGGGGCAGAGGCAACAAAAGATTGTCTCTTTTAAAGCAAGCTGGGGATTGAGTCAACTTTAATAATCTCAAGTGTTTTTTTTTTTTCTCTGTGTGTCTGTCAGACAGTCATTTTGCTTGCTCCTTTCTCTCCCATCTGGTTTTATAAAACACCATTTCTGCCCTCATGTGTACCAAACTGCCAGAATCATTTGTCCAGAGACTGTCTCAAGAGTTTGATGAGAGTGGCCAGGAACGGGTCCATGGCCATTGCAGTGCTGGAGAGAAGCAGCGGGGATTGTTCTTTGTTGTCTTGTTTCCTGTAGCTCTCTGCTAGAGGCGCAGTCGTGATGGCCTTTGTCACCAGCTCGTGGCTAGCATTCCCCAAGCTAGGGGGGCATCCTGTCCATATACAACCTTTAGTCCTCTGTTATCCTTACCACACATCTGCCAGCGAGACACTGTTAAGACCTTCATTTTACAGGGGAGGAGAGGAAACAAGGCTTGGGTGCTTCAGCTGATTGCATGAGGTCACTCTGATGATGGGCAGGGCCGGAATTTATGCCAGGGTTTCTGACTTCAGGCTCCGAAGGCTGAGGGTACCTACACACTGAGCAAAGGAAGTGAGGCCAGGACTGGGGAGCTAAGGAGGGCGGCTGCAGAGGAATGACTGGGTCTCCTGGTTAGGATGCATATTCCTGATACTTTTCACACCCACCTCATTCCCTCCCTGGGGGCGTTCCAGGCTTGGGGCAGGGACCATGCTTGAGGTTGAGGAAATCATAAAGGTTCCCCACAGCTCCGTAGTCCCCCCTCTCCCCCGGGCCCTCCCAAACAACAAGTTAGGGTGAGAACGGTTAGAAGGGTTGAATTTTGGGCATCAAGAAGATTTTATTTTGCTTATTTCATTCTTAACCCTTTGGAAGTGTCGACTTGTGGAATTTCTGTTGAGTTTTGCCGAGTGTTGGGAGTTGGCTGGAACTGGCCTCAGAGAGGTCTGGCGGGTGCTACAGTCACACCTGGGCTCAGTCTCCAGCTTTGCCTTTTACAGCTCTGTGACAGGAGCAAGCTGCTTTTCCTTCCTGTGGAAGAGGTACTGATGTCACTAGAAGGTTATCCCAGGTCTGCTTCTAGGAAAAGCAACTGTTGTTGAGCCAGGTTTACAGATAAAGAAACTGAGTCTCAGGAAGACAGAAGACTGCTTGTCTTCTTCTCAAGGCTTCCAGAAAGGGGCAGCAGGGCCCTTATAGCCATACGGAAACGTTTCTGGAACCCTTTGCCATAGTGGAGTCTGTTTTCCAAGGCTGTCCTGCAAATGCAGCTTTCACCAGGCCGCTTCTGTCCAACTGTCTCATTGGCCAACTGAAGTCAGCTTGTCAGAGGGAATACTGGTTACACCGGTGAAGAATGGAATCGGGCATTCAGCCTGCTGGTCCTAGGTGGGCAGAGCCTAGACCACCACTGCTCCTTAAGTAGTCAAGAGCTCATTTAACAGTAGCTGTGAAGGTTGAATTGTGTGTGTGCATGTGTGTAACCATCGGACACTCAAACTGTGCCCATGAAGTCTACGTATTACTCTGTCAGCCGAATTGAACTCTACAGCATCTGTGGGCTCTTGTTCTATGTTTAGCCCAGGTGGGGGCCCCTTGTGAACTTTTGATTGGCACATTGCTCAGAAATGGAAGGAGAACAGTGGCAAAGTGCAAAGCAGAGGTCAGGGGAGCTCTGACTGTGTCGTTCTGTGATTCCTGGAGTAGAGATAATGATGCTAATGGCTGGTGTGTGTGCCAGCCACCGTGGGACTCACATCATAGTGCCTACTTTTATTTTACGGGGTCTTGTAAGTATTGCTCACATTCTGTAGACGAGGCAGAGACATTGCCTGCTCTTTCAGACATGTTGTTTTCCTGGCATCATGGAGTTCCCCCACTGTGTGTCATTCAGGCCAGGCTTATACATGGATGATGTCTTCCCAGAGACCTTCCGAGGGCTCAGGTGTCTAGTCTTCACCATGGTCCCTGACCTCACCTGGGAGACAGGAGTGATAATAGAAGCATTTTCCTGTTGAGACAGTTAAAGATGCTTTCATGTGGAAATGGCAAATGCTGTCCCATTAATTTTCTTGCCCACAGGCCTCTCTTTTCCAGGCCATTGAAGTCTTCCCTGAGCTAATTCCCTTCTGACTGGGACAGTGGGGATTGGGGAGAGGACAGGCATGGGTTTGGTGCTCTCATTTGCTGTTGGTTGGATCTGTGACTAAGCAAATGGCTTTGCTTTTCCATCCTGAGAGGGCGGGGTGGCCCTTGTTTCACTTGGCTTGGAGTCTGGAAGAAGCCAGTAAAGTTATACCCAGGTGAGCCCTAGTTTACCAAGACATTAACGGGCTGAGAATAGCCTTGGAGGGTTTTCCCCTGTCAGTGAGGTTCAGAGGACTTATTGTGGCCAAGCACTCTGGAGCAGGCTTTTCTTCGCTTCCCCTTGGCAGGGTTCTAGGGTTTGAACAAACCAGCCGCAGGGTGAACCCCCATGATCTTCTGTGAGGGTGTTGCTTGGTCTTTCCCCTGTTGTAGCCACATCCACATGGTTTTGGGGAGCATGCCTCCTCCCTTTCTTCTTACCAAGGATCTTGGTCCTGCTTTTCACTCAGGGTTTACCAGCCCCAGCAAGTGGCAGGGCCAGAGAGTGTGTTGGTTCTGCCCACCGGCTGGTCTTTTGAGGCACTGAGGCCAGCATCTCAGAGCAGAGAAACAAGCCTGGGTATGACTGACTGTGGGTTGATACTTGTGCTCCACTGATGTTTCCCTCTGTGCCTGTGAACTATGAGGGCCCGTGTGCTGTGAGTTGCACTGTTCCTAGGGACTAGGCCTGGTCCTGTATGGAATTTTCTTGTCTTCAGTTTTCAGCAGAGTAACGTGTAGCATTCCTATCTTGAGGCAGATGGAGCTCTGAGGAGGAGTCAGCCGAGTCACTGCTGAGAGAATCAAGCCACAGAGGATCAATGGTCCACTGTGTGCAGAAGCGAGTTGTGAGGACTGGCCTGGAAAGAGGAGAGTCTTATCAACTGACTTTGAGACTCTGCTGTGCTCTGTAACTTCACTTTGGTGTGACCCCACCTGCTTTGCTCAGTGTGCAAACTCCAGTCAGATGTATTTCATGATCTCCATGGCAGGACACTAACATGAGGTGTTATCCTCATCATGGTCTGTTGAAGAATGATACAGAGAAAGCACCTCCTAGCTTCTGTGTAAGCTACACAGCATCCCGTGCTCCCGTTGCACTCTTGGGGTCTCCATTATACCATTGCTAATCTGGGTCCCACATGGAAGAGTCATCCTGGCTAGTGGCATCGTGGCAAAAGTTCTGGGGGAAGGTTGAGGATGCAGGACAGTGATGGGAGCCTAGGGAGAAACTGACAACTGCTTAGGCTGGAGCCGCATGCTACTCTCCTACCCACCCACCCATGGGTCGGGACTTCAGGATTTCAAAGCCAGCTGCTCTATGACATCAGGACTGCTCCTTGGGCTCCTTGATTTGTGGAATTCACTGTGCTTGTGAAATGCAAACTATTGCCGATTTGCCTACTAATGGACAGGCTCACTAGCCTAGTTATGGGCAGGTTCACTAGTCTAGTAATGGACAGACTCACTAGCCTAGTTATGGGCAGGTTCACTAGTCTAGTAATGGACAGACTCACTAGCCTAGTAATGGACAGGTTCACTAGCCTAGGACAGGTTCACTAGCCTAGTTATGGGCAGGTTCACTAGCCCGGACCTTCCAGGCTCTGAGTGTGAACAGAGCATAGTCAAGATCACATCTTTATCCTGTTCCTTGTTCTGTCCTTATTTTGTCTATGACTAAAAACTGAACTGATGCATCTGGTCACTGCCCAGCTGGGTTGCCATCTGAGGTTAGAGGTAACTCCACGTGGGTCTCCATTCTTTCTGTGAGTAGTGGTTGTACACTTGGGGTGCTGGACTGGGGTGTTTTCTAGAACACCAAGTGGACTAGTTCCCCAGGGAACCCAAGCTATAGGTATGCTTGTATTTGATGTGAGGCTATTTTTCTAAATCTACCAAGACTGAGCTTGAGGGCAGGGACAGTCTCTCCTTTATCATAACCCTTCTATAGCCTCCAAGTGGGGTGCTCAGTAAACGCCTAACCATTAATGAAGCTTCTGTCAGCAAGGGGTAACTCTGTGGTTGCTTAAATTGCTTTGCCTATTTTGTTTGTTTGCTTTCTTTTGTCATTTTCCCCCTCCCTTTTCCTTGCTACTGAAGTCCATGCTGGCTTCAAACACTGGATCCTCCTTTTTCAGCCTTTCAAGTATTGGGATTGTAGATATTTGTAATCACTTTTGGCTTGCATTGACACCCCCTTCCCAAAGTCTTATAAAACCCAGACTAGCATCTAACTTGCTATCTAGCTGAGGATGACCTTGAACTTTTGATCCTCTTGCTTGTTTCCTCACTGCTGGGATTCTAGAGATTCCACCAGGCTGGGCTTATGCAGTGCAGAGGATCAGACCCAGGCTTTTGGGGTGCTAGGCAAGCACTCTGCCAACTGAAAGATATCTCCAGCCCCTGATTATCTTCTTTAAATTTGTGTGTGTGTGTGTGTGTGTGTGTGTGTATGTCTGTGTATCTCTCTCTGTGTGTGCTCATGTGCTATGGTACATGTGTAGGGACCAGAGGACAGTTTGCAGGGGTCAGCTATCTCCTTTCACCATGTGTGTCTTGAGTATCAAACTCAGTCATGTGGCTTGGTGGCAAGCACACACTCACCGAGCCATCTTGCCAGCCCCTGACTATTTTCCTCAAAAGGGTCTTTATTTCCACCTGGGAACAGCACTGGGGATAGTAAGAGCTCTCCCCAACACCCAGACCTTTGGAGAGAGCCTAGGATTGCCTAACATCCAAACATACTCAGAGCAGTCTCTCTAGGGCTGCACCAGTGACATTGGACACATGTCTTCAGGGTTGCATGCAGCCAGACCCTGTTACGATGTTTGACTTTGCCTTCTTTTGACTGGAGATGGGAAATCGGGGTTAAGGCCGACCTTACTCTCCAGCCTGCTCAGGGAGAAACACTTGGATGTTTGTAAGAAAGTAACATCTGTCTTCAGAGAAGCTGTCTTCCTGCTTTTGATGCTCTTCAATGGAATGTGTCAGGGGCTCTGAAGAAGGTCTTTGCTGGCATCTAGAACATGTTCTGAGGAATGGCAATACCGTCAGAATTGTGCGCTTGGCTCCCGAGCCCCGCTCCTTGGAAGGGATCACGTATTTACACGATTCTGGTGTGTTTATTAAACAAAACAGTCCTACTGTTTTGCTGTCACAGTTCTCCAAATCTGAAGTCTAGTCCTGCTCCAGCTTCCTCCTGTGCCCAGATTTCTCGAACCCCGGCTTTTGTCTTTAGTCTCTGGCCCCAGGAAAATGCTCCCTGAGCTGTTTTATTCCCTAGCAAGGCACTCCTTCATGTCACCCCTAGAGAAAGGCCCAGCCCAGGGACTAAGACCTGGAGTTCCTGCAGAGTGGAGGCACTTCTACTGACTCTTCCAGCTGTCTCTGCTTTCCAGAACTGCACTAACTCTGGTTGCCAGCAGGACTCTCTGGGCTTGACTTGGAGATTGTACATTTCTGGGTTGATTTCCCCTCCCCCTTTAAAGAAAACTACATTTTTAATATCAGAAAAGTTAGGGCAACTTAGTATTACCTGTAACAGTATTCTACTCTTGTTGACTGAGACAGCACAGTCTGCCTTACGAAGGTCCCGCCCTCACTCATAAGGGAACGTCTGACCTAAGTCATTGTTCCACAGGCAGGCTCTGATGAGCAGTTCTGGCCACTAGTGCTAGGACCTGAGGAGAAAGAGAACACGGTTAATCGTGTAGGAAGCGGGCACACTCAGATTTTTCCTTTCTTTAGATTTTTCTTTCTCGCTCCTCTACCCCCTCCTTAAAAAAAAAAGCCTCACGGAGTAAGATATTCATTTACCACATAATTCCCAAGTTTAAACTGTACAATCCAGTTATTTTTACTATAGTCACAGAATTGAGTAACCATTATCAAAACCAACCCCCTTACCATCCATCTCCCTGACCAATCCATCACCCTGTTCAACCTCTGCATACGATGTACTCTTTATTTTGACCCCATCAATATTTGATATAAATGGGCTCGTAAAACAGGTGACCTCGTCATCTTGCATAGCATGCTGTTCAAGGTTCATCTGTCACACCAAGTATCATTTTGATGACTGAATAACCTCCCATTGTATAGGTGTTTTACTTATTCTTTCGTTGAATAATAGACATTAGAATTGCCAGAATTCTGTTTTTTTTTTTTCTTTTTGGATTTTCGAGACAGGGTTTCTCTGTAGCTTTGGAACATGTCCTAGAGCTAGCTCTTCTATTCTAGGCTGGTCTTGAACTCACAGAGATCCGCCTGTCTCTGCCTCCCCAGTGCTGGGATTAAAGGCATGCGCCACCATTGCCCAGCTTGCATACTATTTTTTAAATTGTTTTTATTGAGCTATATATTTTTCTCTGCTCCCCTCCCTTTCTCCCCTCTCCCCTTCTACCCTTCTACCATGATCTCCACGCTCCCAATGTACTCAGGAGATCATGTCTTTTTCTACTTCCCATGTAGATTAGATTCATGTATATCTCTCTTAGGGGCCTCTTTGTTGTCTAGGTTCTCTGGGATTGTGATCTGTGAGCTTGTTTTTCTTTGCTTTATGTCTAAAAACCACTTATGAGTGAGTACATATTACAATTGTCTTTCTGGGTCTGGGTTACCTCACTCAATAAGATGTTTTCTAGATCCATTCATTTGCCCGCAAATTTCAAGATGTCCTTATTATTATTTTTTTTAATGCTGAGTAGTACTACATTGTGTAAATGTACCCCATTTTCCGTATTGATTCTTCGGTCGAGGGGCATTTAGGTTGTTTCCAGGTTCTGGCTATAACAAACAATGCTGCTGTGAACATAGTTGAGCTCATGTCCTTGTTGTATGATTGAGGATCCTTTGGGTATAATCCTAAAAATGATATTACTAGGTCTTGATGTAGGTTGTTTCCTAATTTTCTGAGAAATCACCATACCAATTTCTAAAGCAGCTGTACCAGTTTGCGTTCCCACCAGCAATGCAGAAGTGTTCTCTTTACCCCACATCCTCTCCAACTTAAGCTGTCATCAGTGTTTTTGATCTTAGCCATTCTTACAGGTGTAAGATGGAATCTCAGAGTTGATCTACATTCCTCTGATGACTAAAGAATATTTCCTTAAGCCATTTTGGATTCATCTGTTGAGAGTTCTCTGTTTAGGTCTGTACCCCATTTTTTATTGGATTATTTGTTCTTTTGATGATCAATTTTTGAGTTCTTTGTATATTTTGGAGATTAGACCTCTGTCTGATGTGGGGTTAATGAAGATCTTTTCCCATTCTGTAGGCTGTCGTTTTGTCTTGTTGACCATGTCCTTTGCTTTACAGAAAATTCTCAGTTTCAGCAGGTCCCATTTATTGTGTCTCAGTGTCTGTGCTACTGATGTTATATTTAGGAAGTGGTCTCTTGTGCTAATGCGTTCAATGTACTTCCCACTTTCTCTTCTATGAAGTTCTGTGTGTTGGTTTTATGTTGAGGTCTTTGATCCATTTGGACTTGAATTTTGTGCATGGTGATAGATATGGATTTATTTTCATTCTTCTACTTGTTGATATCCAGCATGCCAGCATCATTTGTTAAATATGCTTTCTTTTTTCCATTTGATATTTTTTGCTTCTTTTTCAAAAATCAGGTGTTCGTAGGCGGGTGGGTTGATATTCGGGTCTTTGATTTGGTTCCATTGATACTCCTGTCTGTTTTTATGCCAAAACCAGGCTGTTTTCAGTACTATAGCTCTGTAGTAGAGTTTGAAGTCAGGGTTTGTGATGCCTCTAGAAGTTCTTTTATCGTACAGGATTGTTTGGCAATCCTGAGTTTTTGTTTTTCCATATGAAGTTGAGTATTGTTCTTTTGAGGTTTGTGAAGAATTTTGCTGGGCATTGCATTGAATGTGTAGATTGCTTTTGGTAAGATTGCCATTTTTACTATGTTAATTCTACCTACCCAAAAGCATGGGAGATCTTTCCACTTTCTGGTGTCTTCTTCAATTTCTTTCTTCAAAGATTAAAGTTCTTGTCATACAAGTCTTCCACTTGTTTGGTTAGAGTTACCCCCAAGATATTTTATGTCATTTGTGGCTTTTGTGAAGGGTGATGTTTCTCTGATTTCTTTCTCAGCCCGTTTATCATCTGTGTAAAGGAGGGCTACTAACTTTTTTTGAGTTAATCTTGTATCCTGCTATATTACTGAAGATGTTTTTGAGTTGTAGAAGCTTCTTGGTAGAATTTTGGGATCACTTATGTAAACTATCATATCATCAACAAATAGTGAGAGTTTGACTTCTTTTCCAATTTGTATCTCCTTGGTCTCCTTTTTGTCTTATTGTTCTAGCTAGAACTTTAAGTACTATATTGCATAGATATGGAGAGAGCAGACAACGTTGTCTTGTTCTTGATTTCAGCGGGATTGCTTTGAGTTTCTCTCCATTTAGTTTGATGTTGGCTGTTGACTTGCTGTATATTTCCTATATTATGTTTAGTTATGTGTCTTGTTTCCCTGCTCTCTCCAAGACTTTTATCATGAAGGATTACTGTATTTTGTTGTAGGCCTTTTCAGCATCTAATGAGATGATCATGTGCTTTTTTTTCATTTTGTTTATATGGTAGGATACATGGACAGATTTTTCATATGTTGAAGCATCCCTCCATCTCTGGAATGAAGCCTACTTGATCATGGTGGATGATTTTTCTGTTGTGTTCTTGAATTTGGTTTGCCAGTATTTTATTGAGTATTTTTTGCTTCAATGTTCATGAATGAGATTGGTCTGTAATTCTCTTTCTTAGTAATGTCTTTGTGTGGTTTGGGTATCAGGTAATTGTAGCCTTATAAAAAGAGTTTGGCAATGTTCCTTCTGTTTCTATTGAGTGAAACAATTTGAGAGTATTGGTATTAGTTCTTCTTTGAAAATCTAATAGAATTCTGCACTGTAGCCATCTGGTCCTGGAGTTGGGAGACTTTTGTGACTGATTTATTTTTAGTAAGTGATATTTATCCAGAAAGTTGTCCATTTCTTTTAAGTTTTCCAATTTTGTGGAGTACAGGTTTTCAAAGTATGACCTGATGATCCTCTGTATTTCCTCCATGTCTGTTGTTTTGTCCCCCTTTTCATTTCTGATTTTGTTAATTTGGATGTTCTCTCTCTGCCATTTGGTTAGTTTGGATAAAGGTTTATCTATTTTGTTGATTTTCTCGAAGAATCAACTCTTTGTCCCATTGATTCTTTGTATTGTTATTGTTTTCTTTGTTGATTTTAGCTCTCAATTTGATTATTTCCTGCCATCTAGTCCTCCATGGCATCCATGGTCTCTACATAACCCTTGACCAGAATCTTCTGGTTTTTATTGTTGCCATTGAGAAGTCAGGTGTAATTCTGATAGGTTTGTCTTTATATGTTACTTGACTTTTTTTCTTTGCAGCTTTTATTATTCTTGTGCTGTACTTTTGGGAGGCGGGAAGGTTAGGTGATGTATTTAGGGAAAGAGAATTAAGAGGCTCAAAGCACATAGACTTCAAACTATATATATCTATATTTATACATCTATATCTATATCTATATTTACAAATGCAACTGACTTAAAGCACTTCCATGACTCACTCTCTTTCTCTCTCTCTCTCTCTCTTTCTTTCTCTCTCTCTCTCTCTCTCTCTCTCNCACACACACACACACACACACACACACACACACACACACACACACTGTGTAGCCCAGTCTATCCTCCCAACTCTGTCTTCATGCCTTCACCTCTGCTGTGTGCTGGATTACAGGCAGCAAATGCCGTGCTCAACTACGTCATTTGTTTTTAGACAAGGGTCCTTTAGGAATTTGGTCCTTTTTTTCAGAGCATACTCTGCTTGTGAGGACAGCGTTGGACCATACTGTCCATTAGCATAAAATGACGAGTAGCCGAAAGAACTTAAAATGACTGAAATCAAGTATACACTACCATTCCCTGCTGTGTATGGCTAGCAGGCAGCATGCATGTGGGATGCCTTCATCATTTCTGCAGCTTCTCTTGGACAGTCCAGGCTCCAGTCACACCTAGCCTCTGATTCACCTCCACCCAGGTGTTACCCTCTCCTCGTTACCCTGGCTCCTCACTACTGGAGCTTTCTTCTCATGCAGGTGCAGGTGCCTCTGGGCTTCTCGGCAGTATCTCCCTCTGGCTAGATGGTGGATGCCTTCTGTGACTGAAACACTTCCTCTGTGTGCTTTCTAGACTTGGTTACTAGTAGCGAGACAAGTGTCCATCCTTCCATCAGCCAACAGACACGTGTCCTTGGCTAGTTGTATGTCAGCTTGACAAACTAAAGTCATCCGGAAAGAGGGAACCCTAGTTGAAAAAATGTCCCCCCAGATTGGCTTGTGGGTAAGCCTGTGGTGTATTTTCTTGATAGATGTGGGAGGGCCTAGCTCACTGTGGGCAGTGCCCATGTTCACCAAGATCATAGAAAATCATTAGTGGTCAAACCCAGGTTAGACTCTTGGTCTGTGGTACCTTGTCGTATACACATTCCAAACACCGCGTGCTGTGCTCCAGTCTCACAAAGTCTAGCACTTTGGATGCACCACCAAGCAAAGGAACCTCTTGTAGAAACTACATGACCTTAGATATTAATTTGTTTAGCCCACACCAGGCACCAATCCTACCTCCAAGATTAAGAAATCTCTCAATTATGGCAAGATCACCAGGGCTCTTGTTTTGCTGCCTAGCCTATCTGCAGGATCTGTTTTTTGAAGGGAGATCTGCCCTTGATTTAAAAGACAGCTCCTGAAAACAAAGAGCCTTGTTGTTGTTGTGAAGGTCAGCTACCTCCACTGGACCCAGCCTTGAGGGCAAGGACAGCATGGCTTCTTTCCCTTCTCAGGGCCTGGCACAGAATGTTCTGCGGGCAAATGTCTGTGACAATTCTCTCTTCTGGGAGAAGTCCCATTTTGATGGGTGTCTGAGGAACGAAGTCTATTCCCTCTGCGTTTCAGAAATATTATCAGTCCCAGTTTGGAAGTTGTAACCGTCACAGTGGGAGTTGCACAGGCGCCAGCTGCACCAGCACGCAAGCTGCAAGATAAACTCATGCACAAGTGTAGCTCTTGAAATGCAGTTTAGGAAGGGATCTGCGTGGAAATCTTCAAAACAGCTGAAAATATCCTAGGTGCAGCTGGTGTACTTCCAGATCAGGTATTAAGGACAGGGCTCTAGGGACAAGGTCTTGAGTAGAGCTGTGACCTGGGTCAGGGCACCTGTGCAGCTCACCTCTGAAGCCTTGTTGGGGTTCATCTTAATGAATGCCTTGTTCAGCACTGACCAGGGCTGAGTTTCTCTGTTTGGAGCAGAGGAGGTTTCAGGCGGAATTGCTTGGCTGCCTGCCTTTGTTTTCCTTTTCACATAGCCTGTGGATATCTGGCCTTTTCAGCCAAGGAAAATGGAAATGGTTTTAAACACTCACTTGAGCCATGACTTTCAGCTGTGTATTAATTTGATGCTCATTCCTTGATTTTCATATCCTCTGAGAATCAACGATAACATGGGGCAGGAAGCCTGGAGCTGTGGTAGAGGGTAGGGAGTGTGGACTCAGGCCCCTTGGCTGGCATTGCCCACAGAGTCTTCTGCTCGCTCGCTTGCTTGGTCTCCATCTTTCCCTCCATCCTTTGTATGTTGAGCTTTTACTTAAGATTTAATTTTAGAGAAAAGTTTCTGACAACTTCTTTTGTAGGCAGTAGAGGTCTGCCATGGCCCTACTTGAGTCAGTAAAGAAGGACTCCAGTTCCTGTTCCTGTTGGCTAGGAGCGAGGCTCTTGGTCGACTAGGATTACGTACTAAGACCTTACTTTTGCCTCCAGCTCATAACTGTTGCTTAGCTCTTTGGGAATGTAGAAGTAAGGCTCCTGCGACCGTGAATGAGCACAGTCCCTATAAATAAGTGCATTCTGTCTATTACTGACACTATGACAAATAATGTCACCTCCATTTTAAAATGAAACAGCAGGGCTAGATGAGGGTATGCGCTCATCCTGTTCCCTTCACAAAGCTGTCTCCTAAGGAAGAGGGGCACAAGGGGGCAGAAGAGGAACTAGGGGGTCCTGGCTGTCCAGGAGGGATGTCGGGAATCTAGCAGGAGTTTGCTAGAACTGGTGATGAAATGATCAATATATGGCTTTTGTTTATGTTTTGCTTCAGGTGTATGTTCTTCTTGGCAAAGCCTGAAGGTGACCTATTTAATTCCTGTATATCTGGAGCTCACAGTGTGCCAAGAGTCAGGCTAGTTCACCAAGGAGTCAAGAGTCAGTCTCTGAATACAAGGAGCTTTAGTTCAACAGGGGCAGACAACCCTTCACATGTGTAAGGATTCCACTGGTTACCAGTAATAGGCCCAACCAGCACAGGGTTAAGTGAAAAAAGAATGTATTGGCTCACATAACTGACCCATCCAGTGGTAAATCCTGGAGTAAGCTCAGGGGCTCAAATGATGTCACTGGGATCTGGTTTCTTTCTCCCCATTCTGGCTCTACTTCCTGTGTGCCGACTGCTCTCCCCTCATAATTGCAGGAGGTGGCCAACAGTATTTAAGCTTCCATCCTTCCATCTTCTTTCCAGAGATTCCACCTCACTTTAGTGGAGGAAAGTATGAGTCTTGGTCCAGCCTCCCAGACAGACTTGCTTTATTGTATTGATTCAGGTTGGATCACATGTGCAGTCTGAACCTGTCATGAGCAGAAGGTCATGGAGCGTTGGCTGACCAGCCCACATCTTGTGCTTTACCTCAACACCCACAGAAGGAGCAGGTTTTCCCTAAATCGCCTAGTAATAGAGAGAAACTCAAGCCCTGATTGCTAGACAGTTCTAACATGGTCAGGCTGACCTCTGGCCTGACCCACTGTTGGGGTTGTATTTCTAACTGATAGACTCTTGGACAGAGTTTATTCTGAAGTGAATTCTGAAGCGATGTAGTCTGTAGGTTTGACTGCACTTGGATTTAGATCCAGCATCTTCTTTTTCTTAAGAACATTGTTCTTGCTGGTGAGCATTAGGGATTTAGTATCAGGAATCTTCAGGATGACAACTGTTTGAATTCTAAGCCACACAAAGGTAAGTGAGGGCAGTTGGCCATGTTACTCGGATAAACACGTCTTAATCTGTCTGCAGTTCTGCATAGCCAGGCAGTGATAGAAGCTTTAGGGCCGTGAGAGAGCAACAGCCTCGAATGTTTTGACTTCATCACCAAGCCTTGGATACTTTTGTCTTTAGAACAGTAACCACCTCATGGGACCAGAATGTAGAAGCAGCGTAAGAGATGACTGTTGAGCGTCCTAGCTTGTCAGCTACGCAGGGTGTGCTGCCAGGTGATCTCTGGAAATCGTGTACCAGGGTTAATGTTCCGTGAACCTGGGAACTCTTCCCTCCTGGGAGCATGTGAACCAAGATCCCGAGAGCCTCCTTGATGGGGAGCACAGGTAGAGGAGCTCCTTCTCTTCTCTCATTGGATCCTTCTGACAAGCTCGGGAAGTGAGCCTGGAGCCCAAAGCGCTTGCTGCTCTATAGACGGATACTTGGGGCTCAGAAAGATGGCGTGAGCTACCAAGGACATAGTGACTAGAAAGTTATAGGGCAAGGCCTGCTCTCAGGAGTCTTTTTGGGTGTTCCACATCCATTGGAACCTTCTGCTCCTCCAGCATGGCTTTTACTTTTTGATCCAGTTTGTTGGATTTTTCAGATATGCACCACAGCTTTTGATGGATTTGCTTAGAGAGCCATATGGCGCAACTCGTCCCGATAAACGTTGAGTTTCTGTAGTGGACGCACTTGTCCCCTCACTTCTGTCTTGTTCATTGGCTTGATTGATCAGTTATGTATTTGCAAACCTCTTCTGCCAGTAAAACAAATTACTACAATTTGTATTGCTTGAAATAACATCAGTCAAGTTAACACACTTCGGTTATAGTCAAGTAGTTTCCCAATTAGAATATGGAACAGCTTGTCTAGCAGTTTCAAGTCATTTGTCTTGGTATGCTAAATCCAGGTAAAGATTTCTCAGAGAATTGGATGGCTGTGAACCAGTACAAAGACACTCAGCTCTTGATCGGCTAGCAATGCCTCCCATGTTCCTGTCTAAAGCTCTCCTTAAAGCCTTGCATGGTGTTTATACTTAGAGCCTAGGACCATAGTTATAGCATTAATTACTTGAACAAAAGGAGCGTGTCTAGCTGACTAGTTGACTGTCGTTAGCGCAGTATCAACACTGCTCTGGATTTCTTGTTTGCTTGTTTTTTTGATAGGACTGTATTTCAAGACTTCTAGAAACATGTAGATTAGTCAAGAGACTAGCTTATCAATTATGAGGCAGTTTTAGGGCAAATGATATCTGGTTTATTGACAGTTGATACTAAAATCAGGTTGCCTGGTTTTATAGGATGGGTATTCTATAAAGATACTTAAAACCTTGACCTATGCCTCTGATCTAAATAGTCACTGATATTTTCACGATCCTGTCTAGAGAAAAGCACAACAGGTGTTTTTGAGATATGCCATTTATACTGTGAGATACATAAAGGGCACACTTGTGATGTGTATTGCTTAATGAACACACACAGAGAAAGTCTGATCGTCCAGGGGTTTCCTTTCTTGCCCACACCCACCCCACTCATCCAGACTCACTCACAAAATCACTATTTTTGTTTCTGTGTGCATCATATACAGTTGTCTATGTCATTATAAATGGAATTCTATAGTTTATGTTGTATGTCTGGCTTCTTTTGTCAAATATCATGTCACAAGCACGGGTTTTCAGAAGTTACGGCTGACTTAGAACCCAGCCAGGGGTGGGACGGCTTTGAGAAACCTTGGTTGGTTCTGGTGGGCAGCAGGCACTCAAGTATTGGAGGTGTCCTAGCGCCACAATGAAATGGACCATTCATGGAATGCAGACGTCCCATGGGAAGAGCTTCCTGGAACTGGGAAGTCCAGACTGAACATCCATTCTTTTTCTGACCTTGGTGGTCAGTGACACTGCCAAGGGCACTGGGTGAAAGTTGATGTGAGCTAGATAGCGTTAGAATTTTTGATGTGGTCAGTAATTGCCTCATTTTCTGTTCTATAGCAAATATTTCTGTCTGATTGGGGAAAAAATTCACTAATATGTGGTGTGAACAGAAAACATTTTACAGAAAACATCTACTTTTTGTTTTTATTACTTATTTTTCTTGTTTTGTGTTTTGTATCTTGACAGCTATCGTTTTTCTTAATTTTTACTTTAATTAAACCCTGAAGAAGATTCTTTCTTAACTGTAGTCCTTTTACTTGAACTGTACTTGCACCTTTGCCCTTATTTGGATATGTTATTCAATAGAATTAAGTAAGCAATGCCTCATACAACAGTATTGCCTTTTTAAAAAAAGCGTTAGAAACTTCTGGAATTGTTCTGGTATATATCTAGCTGGACCATATTAAATTTATAACCAAAAGAAAACTTGAATTATAGAGGATTTGAAGAGATATCTAATTTTATTGCTTTTAACTTTTTCCAAGTGCTAGGAATCAAATCCAGGGTCTTGGTCATTGTAGGCAAATGCTCTGTCGCTGAGGCATAGCCCTAACATGCACGGTATTGTTGTTGTGGCATAGCCCTAACATGTACAGTACTGTTGCTGAGGCATAGCCCTAACATGTACAGTATTGGTAAATTATCGTGTGCTGTTTGAGCTCACCGAGAAGCTTACCGAAGGGGGTTTGCCCCCTCCTCCATTTCACACCCAAGCATGTTTGTTTCAAAGTGTCCTGAGATGGACTAGTCCCTCAGCTGCCCATGCTGTGGTAGAGAGGCAGTGGACAGTAAAGCAACATCCCAGGACTAGAAACGTCACGTCCTTAAGGACAGCTGGAGGGTACACCATAGCAGCATGGGCTCGGTGGTCACTGTTGTTTGTCAGGACGTAAAAGTACCACAGTGAGAATGAGAAGATAGACGTACAGTTGTGGGGAGAGTCCCCAGCTGGTTGCTGATAATGCCATTGGTTGGTCCTCATTTGATGACGTCACCTTTGCTGTCTGA
Source organism: Alexandromys fortis (assembly GCF_014885135.2). Classification (NCBI taxonomy): domain Eukaryota; kingdom Metazoa; phylum Chordata; class Mammalia; order Rodentia; family Cricetidae; genus Alexandromys; species Alexandromys fortis. Next base: position 2,725,987 of record NW_026067980.1, read on the forward strand.
ATTGGGCTACTCCAGTTGTCTCTGCTGGGTATTGCAAACTCTCAAGGGTATTATGCTATCTCCTCCTTCTCTTTATCTGCTGCTTGCTATACTTTTCCTTGCTCTGTGCATAATAAAGCTGCTATTCATTAACACTTAGAGTATAGCCACCACATATCTGTAGAAGGAGCTGTGGGCTGCATTCCTGCCACCCGGCTCTCGGCTGCCTGGCTAGCTTATGCCCCGAAATAACAACACACAAACTATATTCATTTAAACACAGCCTGGCCCATTATATCTAGCCTCTTCTTGGCTAACTCTCATATCTCGCTTAACCCATATTTAGTAATCTGTGTAGCACCACGAGGTGGTGTCTTACCAAGAAGATTCTAGTGTACGTTCATCTTGGGCTGGAGCTTTATCGCGTCTGTCCTGGAGAGGAGAGGCATGGCGTCTGCCTCACTTCCTCTTCCTCCCAGCATTCTATTCTGTTTACTCCACCCACCTATGTTCTAACCTATCAGGCCAAGCAGTTTCTTTATTAATTAACCAATGAAATCAACAGATTGACATATGACCTTCCCACACCACATATCATTCTAGATCACACAGAACAATCACCCGCTCGTTGCTTTTCATTTTGAAATAAGTTCTGATTTTTTTTTATATTATTAATACTACAACAGATTCTATGAAAAACAGCAAAGATACTCTTACATTTTCTTCTAGGGCAGTGATTCTCAACTTCCTAATGCCGTGACCCTTTAGTAATTCCTCAGTGGTGGTGATCCCAATTGTAAAGTTATTTTGTTGCAACTTTATAACTGTAATTCTGCTGCTGTTATGAGTCATAATGTAGGATATCAGATATGTGGGCCCCAAAGGGGTCATGACCCGTAGGTTGGGAACCGCTGTATATTTAGTGTATTTCAGCTTATAAATTTAGATCTTTGCCCGTTCCAAATTAGTTATTTTTCTGTGGTGTGAGGTAGCTGTCCGTTACTCCCCACACAGACCTGCAGCTCTTCCGTTATTCCAGTGACTGCTGAAAGCGTTTTCATGTTTTTATTGAATTGCTTTGGTACCTTTGAAAAGACTCAATGGACCATATAAACACAGTAGACGTTCTCTAGCATGTTTTGTCCATCGATCCATTAACTTTATGCTGTTTCTATACTGTTGATTACTATGGTAAATCTTAAAATTAGTGGCATTAATGTGCCAATTTTTGTTCTTTTTTTTCTCCTCAAATTATTTTATGTTCTTTGCCTATCAATAGAAATTTTAAACTCATACTATAAATTTCTACACAGTAGGCTTCTGGCATCCTGATTGAGACAAGATTAAATCTCTAAGGCACTTTGAGAGCAGCATCTCAGCAATACGGATGCAAAGTTGACCTTTTCCATTTATTTGGATTTTCCTTTAAATCTCATCAATGTTATGTGATAGTCTTACACACGTTTTGGTGGGTTTATCCCTATAGCTTCTACATAGTATTATAAAGAGCATTTATGAACAATCTTCTTGCTTGTTGCAAATCTATGGAAACTTGTACCAGTTTGGTCAAAATGACCAAAATTAGTTAAGATTTCCTTTACACACTATCATGATGTTAGTAATAAAGACAGTTTTAGTTTGTTCTTTTCCATATTTATGTGTGTGTTTGGGTATATTTGTTTGTATATGTATGTGTGTGTTTATGTGTATTTGTGTATGTATATGTTTGTGTGTTTGCATCTGTGTATGGGTGTATCTGTGTATGTATTTGTGTATACGTGTATGTGCATTGGCATATGTGTGTATATGCTTGTGTGTATATGTGTATGGTGTATTGTGTATGTGTATGGTATATGTATGTATGTGTGTATATGTGTGTACATATATTTTCTTGCTTCAGATCATTGGCCAGAACCTCTAGAGCAGAGTTGAAATAGAGCGGTAGAAGGCAGTTATGCTTGCTGCCTTCCTGAAATGGGAGGAAGTGTTCTTCCCTCACGGAGTGCAGTGAGTTGTGAGTTTTTCATAGGTGGTTAGTACCGGTTAGGAAAGTGTCCTGTTTCACATTGATAAATGTTTTTGTTATGAAAGGATGCTGAATCTTACTAGATACCTTCTCTGGATATACTAGAATAATCATAGAGTTTTTTTTCCTTTGAATCCATTGAATATTAGCTGTTAAATCAATTCTGTGTTCCCATGGCAAACCTTACTTGATCTTAATTCCCTTTCTATATGTTGACGAGTTAGATTTTTAAAAAATATTTTGTTACGGGTCTTGGCATGCATGTTCTTATCAAGTCTTTGGTTTTGACATCAGGGTTTGAATAAAAACAAAGAGCGGTTTTATACTATTTACTATGGCATGGCTAACAATAGAGTTCGCGTTTTCTTATGTTTGAGCACAGCTACTTTAAAAGAAGTAGAATTATTTCACCGATTATGTAAGATTTGTGCTTATTCACTTAGGCAATATCTACAGAACAGCATATTTGTTGTGTGTGAAGTAATACAGCCGAGATGCTGGAAAACACTGCCAGTGGGTTGAGCAATTCATACCATCACTTATGTTAAAATTGTGTTTATGTAGTTTCAGCAATTTCTTGTAACACTGGCAAAGAATTCTTCAGTTGCCAACCATTTGTAGTTTATGGCCTGTTCAATTTATATGCTTTTATTGTATGCGAGTATTTGAATCTCACCCTTTCCCTCTATATTCCTTTTTGGTTTCATTTCTCTCGAATAAAAGCTTAGTCATAAGCCAGCTAGAATTATTTTGTGTCAAGTTTGCAATTGCTTCTGGGAAAATAAAATACTTTCCATTTATGTTGGAGGCATCGTAGGTTGCCACTCTGACTGTGATTTCTGGCTGACATAAGGATTGTGGATTCAGTTTAACTCAGAAGAGGTTCCATACAGAAAGAGGTCAGAGAGCTGAGATGGTCGGTTCTGGGGAGATAGGGGCTGTGCTTTGGTAATGATGGAGGAGGGTAGACTTGAGAGTGGCAGCCTCGTGCCTCCAGTGTTGCTGCTCCTCAGGCTGTGCTCAGAAAAGGCTGGTGGTCACAGAAAGAGTTTGGGGCACCAGCTTCCCTGCCTGTCTCAGAATGACACATTTGGGTGCACATCCAGCCCATGTCCACCAGTCCTAATTTTGAGCTTTGTCGTAAAAGAGTGGGACTGTATGAGTCAGGAAGATGTTTTCTCTAATTTTTCTTCCAAGAACCCAAGAAGGTTGAATTTCTCGTGGGCGAAGCCTGGCATCTGTAAGCAAGAACCCCCAGCATTGTGTGGGGCATCTGGAGGCTTGTGATTGACAGGTTGTGTCTCTCTCCTGCTAGCACCCCTCCTGTGGACTGTAGGTCGAGACAGCTGTGGGGTGTTGTGCGGTTCCCAGATGCTACAAGGCCTCACCTTAGTGGGCTCTGCTTTTCTGGGGGACATTACATTCATTAATTGAAGGGGCATGGGATTGGAAATAAGGAAAATGTTCCTTAGCACGACATGTACCTCCCGTGTCACCATTCATCCTCCCCATTCTTGAAGGCTTTTGTTTGAAGTCCAGGTCCCCAACGTCCTCTCTGACTTAGGACTCACAGTCCTTGGCTTCCTACAGATGGCCCCTGACTTGTGGTGGTCTGTCTGACGTAGGATTTTTTTTTTTTTTTGGCTTTATGCTGGTGTGAAAGTGGAGCGCATCCAGTAAAAGCCATTCCTCGGTGAGATGTGTTGCCTGTCCTTGAACAATGCCGAGCTGTGACTGTAAGCCATGGTTCTGCGTGTGGTAGCCGGCTTGCTGAGCTCCGAGATTACTCGGGTAAATGCAGTAAGAAGCTTCTAGCTCACAGTAACCACATGGCAGCCTGAGAATCTGTGATCAAGTGTCTCTTTTCCTCTGGGATCCACTCTCTGCATGTGTTTAATAAATGTATCCCAGAGAATAATATGTTCTGGGTTGTGCCTGAGAAGACAAGGTTGAGATCACAGAAACAATTGGGCTCTGACTTTTAAAAAGTGACAGCAAATGATGCTTAAGAAAACCTTGCCATTCTTAGGGATGCGTTAGTTAAATATAGCAAAAGATGGTTTTAAAATACACAGAGGAGAATGTAGTGTCTGCAAAAGCCAGGGCATTTAGCATATGAGGAGTGCTGGAGTAAATGATTTGGACTGAGAAAAACATGATTAAATTATTTGGGGGCTTAATTTGTCTGAGTTAACCCTCTAGATCAGTGGGTTTTACCTGTGGGTTTAACACCCCCACCCCCCATAGGGGTCTCATATTAGACATCTTGCATATCAGATATTTACATGACGATTCATAAACAGTAGCAAAATTACAGTTACGGAGTAGCAATGAAGATAATTTTATAGTTGGAGGTCACTGCAGTGTGACGAACGGTAGTTAAGGGTCGCAGCATTAGGACGCTTGAGAACCAGTGGTCTAGGTTACTCTTACCTTTCAGAGTGTGCTGTATGACTGTTCCGCAGTTACCTTCTTGGTAATGAAGTCTTCCCTTCTTACCCAGTCTGCTGGCTTTGGAGAGAACTTCTTTTGTGGTTTCCAGACCTCAGCTTTCTTTTAGGCTTGAAAAAAAAATGTTATTGCTATTGGAGCCAGGTACTCCAGGGGCCAGCCCTTCTCATCTTCCGTTTTCCTCCCTTTAAAACAAGTGTGATGGAGTCTGCCTGGTGGTGCTTAGAACCCAGGTAGCTCTGGTCTCTCCCCACAGCAGAAGCCAATGGAAGCCAATAGCGTGTCTGTAAGGCGCGTGTCGTCTCTCGTCCGCATGTGCTCTCTCAAATGATTGTGGCCTTACAGACTAGGATCACAGGGATCGTTACAGCCAGGGAAATGAGGGTTAGCAGGCCCATGTTTGTCCAGCTGCATTGCTGAAGTTCTGGAATGACATGCTACACAGTGTTTGTCCCATTGCATTTACAAAAGGGGAGTCCCTTTGGAACCAAGCCTCCATCAGTCAATGGCTGTTTTATTCTGTATACTCTTTGGAGAGCTTAGAACAATGAAGGGAGAAGGAGCTACAAAAGTTGCTTCCTGGAGGGCTTTCTAATTAACTATATATACATATATATATACACACATGCATACATGTACATATATATACACATACATACACACATTACATATACACACGCGATATTGAACCTGAGGTTTCAAGGGTGCTAGGCAAACTCTCTTCCACTTAATATATTCCTTGTCTTCGCACACCCCTCCTCATTTTAAACTTTTGAGGCGGGGTCTCCCTCTATAGCTCACGTAGGCCTTGATTTTGTGATTCTCCTGTACCCGGGATCACAGGCCCATATCAGCAGACCTGGCTTGATGATTTCTGAGAATTGTGGTAACCTAGGCATTGCTTTCAGAGCTCATGACCACGTCCTGCTGAGGCATCAGCCAGGCCTCCCAGAGGCTGTATGTTGAGGGGTGTGCGTAAAATTTGGGAGAGTATGGATCAGCCATTTCAAAATAGAGGAAGCGATAAGAGATGGGTATTTGGGGATTTTAGGTATTCTTCAAAGAACTAGAATTCTGTACCTTCTTATGCTTTAGTCTCCTGGGTTTTCAATGAATTGACTACAGTATGACTTTTAGGCACGAATGTTGTTTATATCTTTAGATACTCTGTAAACGTGCTGTGTTTTCTACTCTCCCTTAGTTTGAGCTGCTACTGTGATAGCCAGGTGGAATCGAAGAGAAAGTTGCAGCCAGAGAGTTGGGCCACTGTCTACATGGGTCTGGTGGTGGGCCAGTTGAACCCAGCACCTCCTGGGTCAGGCTGGGGGTCAGGGAGGAGGTCCTGTGCTGTGGCCTTGTGCTGGGGCGGCTCTGCAGAGCAGTCTGCAAGCGTGACTGAGGTTTGAGATGAGAACAAGCGGCGCAAGCCCTCTGCTAGGGCAGATTTCTTTTGATGTCTACTCCGTGCTTCTCTGAGATATCTCTCTACGGGTCTTTACGATATCTGGGTTTCCAATCATGTTTTTGTTTTTGTATTGGCTTCAAAGAAGCTGAGTGGAATTTATTGTTTGTTTATAGTTGCTGGACTGGCCAAGTTTTAAATATGTATTCTTACTTTATTTTTTTAAAAGGCAACTTGGGGGAGGTTTATTTGGCTTACATATCCCAGGTCACAGTCTGTTGAGGAAAGCCAGTGGAAGAACTTGGAGGCAGAGGAAAACTACGTGCTGGCTCCAAATGGCTTGCTCTGTCTGCACTTGGTCTCTCTCTCTCTCTCTCTCTCTCTCTCTCTCTCTCTCTCTCTCTCTGTCTTAAGAATTTTTCTTTTAGCTTTATGTACTTGAATGTTTTACCTGCATGCATGTTTTGCATGTATGCTTGATACCTGGGAAGGCTAACAAAGGGCACCAGATTCCCTGGACCTGGAGTAATGGACAGTGTTGAGCCACCACGTGGGCACTGGGAATCAAACCCTAGTGCTCTGAGCAACCCATGCTCTTAACTGCTGAGCCAGCTCTTTACTTTTTTTTTTCTTTTTTGGTTTCTTGAGACAGGGTTTCTTTGTGTATCCTTGGCTGTCCTTGAACTCACTCTGTAGACCAGACTGACCTCGAACTCATAGAGATCATCCAGCTTCTATCTCTCAGGTGCTAGGATTAAAGGCATGCCCCCTCCTCACTTTTTAAAAAATCTGATGTAGTTCCCTATTTTATTTTGATAATCTTAGTGTTTCTATGACCTTTAGCATATATAACTTTATGCCACTTAAACAATAGGTCAGGTTCATATTTTCAAATAATTTTTGATAGAGGCATGCTACCAAATAGGAACAGATTTGAATGGCTGTAGTAAAATGTTTAGGACAGAGGTCTGTATTTTTTTCTTATTAATTTTTTCCATATATTTTACATACTGACCACAGTTTTCCCTTCTCTCCTCTCTCCCATTCCCTCCTCTACCTCACCCCATCGGCCCCCTCCCCATCTACTCCTCTTTCATCTCTATTCAGAAAGGGGTAGCAGGCCTCCCACCTGAGTCAAAAACCATTGGCATATCAAGTTGAGGCAGGTCCAAGCTCCTCCCCCTGCATCAGGACTGGGAGAGTCATCCCAGCATGGGGAGTATGTTCCCAGAAGCCAGCTCAAGCACCAGGGATAGGCTCTGATCCCACTGCTAGGAGCCCTGCAAGCAAACCAAAGCTACACAACTGTCATACATGCAGAGGGTCTAGGTCAGTCCCATGTGGGCTCCCTAACTGTTGTTCCAGAGTCTGTGAGCTCCCATGAGCTAGGTCAGCTGTCTCTGTGGGTTTCCCCGCTATGATCTTGACCTCCCTGGCTCGTACAATTCCTCTTCAATAGGACTCCCAGTGCTTGGCTGTGAATCTCTGCATCTGCTTCCATCAGTTACTGGATGAAGGTCCTTTGATGACAGTTAGGGTACCCCCCAATCTGAGAACAGGAGAAGGCCAGTTCAGGCACTATTGCTAGGAGTCTTGGCTGGGGTCATTCTTGTGGATTCCTGGGAGTTTGCCTGGCATCAGCTTTCTCCTTAACCTCCAAATGCCCCCTCTATCAAGACATCTCTTTCGTTGCTCTCTCCCCCTCCATCCTGTCCCCAACCTACCCAGCCCAATCCCTCATATTCTCATCTTCTCATCCTCCCACCCCACCCCCAGTTTACCCAAGTTCAGTATTTAAGCTGACCTTTATTTTGTGTTATTCTCCACCACATAGGGTTTCCAGCTCATCTTTCTGGTTTCTCATTTGCATTACGCATCCAAGGAGATTTTTCTCTATAAAAAGTGTTTTCCTGAGATGACATTCCTGGCAGGGTGACCTTCAGTTCTGACCTAGGATCCCTGAGGCTGCTCTTGTTCTTCCTGTGGTAGGTGTGAGGAAGCTTCCCGGCGTCCTGAAATGCCCTTCTCCCGTCACGAGAGGCTGGGGCCACCGAGCGTGCAGCACTGGCTAGTCTTATTAGGGTGCGAGGGGGTGAGATTTGGGGTATGCTGCCTAGGTGTCATGGCCACCCTTCAGACTGACTTTTAGAAGTAGCTTTTGATGTCTTTATTTGGTGTCTGTTCTGTGCTGGGCCCTGAGGCAGGCATCGTATTTTTAGGTACTTAATGATGGCAACGGTAGCACCAGTAATTATGGATACTAGATTCACCGTAGGCACAGCGCATTTTAGAGCACTTACACTGGAAAATTCATAGGATGTATGCAGCTCTAGGAGAGAAGCTGAGTCCATTCTCTGTGGGTCCAACCTGAGGTCTATTGGCCACATGACTCCCAGGATAGCTATGAATGAGGTCCAATACAAAACTTTAATCTTACTTGAAACATTATGAGATTTAAACAATTATTGTTATTGTTTGTGTGGGTCATGGCATGTGTGTGGAGGCAGGAGGACAGCCCTTGAGCTGGTTCTCTCCTTTGATATTGGTTTTCTCTGAAGATCGACCTCAGGTCACCAGATTTGCATGGTAATGTCCTTGCCCCAGCCCTCTCATGGCCCACAATAGGAGAGTTTATTGCAGTTTTTTTTTGTGCCTCAGTTGTGTGGTTTTCAGTGTGAACTTTGTAGGTGATGATGTTGATCTATGAAGGTTGCATGCAGATGCCTGCCTTGTACCTACTCGTGGCACAGTGGGCTGAGTAGGAAACAGAATTCCCTTTTGTAGGATGGAGTCTTTGTATAAGGCTCTGGAGAACCTCCTCACAGTGATTCCACATACATAAACTTACAAGGAAAGTACCCCAGATCACTCAATTCTTTAGAGTGGCCCCCAGAGATTACTTGAGTTATTTCCAGAAGTTTCCCGGGGGTGGGGAGAGTATGTGAGCTGGCCTTGCTCACTCCCCTCCCCTCCCCTCCTGTGACTATTGCTTTCTGTAATTCAACTGATTGCTTTTCTTTCCAAATTGCTGGCTTAAGCTTCGTCTTATCTAATTTTATCTCTTCCAGCCTTGTATATCTAGAGCATCATTAGGGCCTGTGCTCATTCTGTCCCTTCCACTTCTCCCATGTTCCCTCCGCGTCCCTAGGGGATAGGGACTTGATTTGCATACCCTCTGCCTTGTGTGGAGCCGGGGGTGGGCAGTGGGTGTGCTTCTTGTCTCTGGAACTTCACTCCCTGAGCTGACACTTCTGGGCTCTCCTAGGGCCTGCTTCCCATCACCCACAGCTTGCTTGCCTCCGCCTCATCCCCGGTCTACACTCTGGGGCTCCTGGTTTTCATCCCTTCCACCTCATCTACGTATCGTTATCCTTTCACTCCAAGCATCTGTTCCTCCAAACCACAAAGTCCACTTGGTGTAATTAAAATATATAATACGTTTATTTTAATATCACTGTGTCTCTTCATACATGTTTTAGTAAGAGACTTGGCTGTCAGCACAGGGCCCAAGTATTTGTAAATATCCAGTCGTGCCAGCTCCCCTTCAGGGCGTTTGTTTTTCTACCAATTAATGTTCTCTCTGTCTCTGCCTTGGCTCCGCATGTGTCTCTGTGCTGCATGTGTGTCTCGGTGTCCTTGGCTTTTCCTCTGACACAGACCACTCAAATAGATTGACGCCTTTTCTTTACATGTTCCCGTTTATGGCATACTCGAATGAGTGGGGAGGAAGTAAAACACAGCCTTCTGTCTCGCTCACTTAGTAAAGAGCCAGTGGGGACCTCCAGGTGCTCGCCTTCATTGTTACTGCCCTTCCAACCTCTGCTAATACAGGGGCACTCCTAGCTTGGCACATGCCACCTGGGCACTCTCTCCTGAGGACCTTGCTTATGCAAGCAGAGCCTCTCCTGGCCTATGGGTCGACTGCCTTCTTGAAATGCATGTTAAGGAAACCCTCCCATCTGCTGGCATCTGGAGCAGAGCCACGGGATGCAGAGGGTCCAGCATTAGAACAGATTATGTGGTGCTTGTCTGTCACTTCCGCTTAATGGCAAATAAAATCTATTTTTGGCTAAGAATTCTTGCCTCTTGACCTGTGGGTGAATACTGACTGACAAGCTTTACCTCCCATGTAGAAAAGACTTGTGCACTGGGCCATCAGCTCAGCCTCTCATTGATCTTAATGTTTTCTTCCCAGTGGAATTAGAACATGGTGTTTCTTTTGAGGTTACAGAGAGCCAGCGAGGATCCTCCTCCCAGACTAGGGGAAGTGAAGGAATTACTTGAAATCCTCTTTCTGTCGGCCATAAAAGTAAGATGGAAGCTGGGCAGTTACATTAGAAGGATCTTGGTACATTTGGGACTACACATTTCTGGTCCTTTTCTGGAAGGGAAAAACTACATTTTTGTTATGTTACTTTTTAACTTTTATTTTATCTTTCGAGACAGGATCTCACTCTAGCCTAGAGTCTCATTCTGTAGCCAAGCCTTGAACCTGTGGCAACCCTCTTGCCCCAGTCTCTCGAGTGCTGGGCTTACAGACATGAACTACCATACCCAGAAAAACTTTATTTTAGGTGTAGGGTTTTGTTTTTTTCTTTTTCTTTCTTAAAATGTTATCATATAGCAGGGTTGGAGAGAGAGCTCAGTGGTTAGAGTGCACATTGCTGTTGCAGAGGAACCAAGTAGAGTTCCCAGCACCATGTTGGGCAGCTTATGACTGCCTATAACTCCAGATCCAGGGGAGCCGATGCTCTCTTCTGGATTCTATGGGCATCTGTGCTCATGTGCACATGCCCCCTGCCCCAGCATTTACACATATAATTAAAAGCTAATAGAAAAAACTTTAGTGAAGCTATCAAATAGGAAAGTTGTTTCTGGAGTCTTCCTGAGCTTGCCTCACTGAATTTCTTGAGTGGGGTAGCATTCTTTCCTAGATGGCAGTGTAGATCAGATGGGGGGGGGGGAGCATGCAATCTGTGCTCAGTGCACAGTTGTGGCAGATAAGCCCTGTGATAAGGCCTGCTGGGAAGGCCTTGAGGTTCCTTTGTTCTCATTTGTTGGCCTTATTTTGCTTTTTGTGATGTATGGCTGGCCCTCAAACAACATGTGTGGTGGGCGCTTCTGTGGAGCCTGGTGCCTTTAGGCTTGGAACTCTTGTTTTGAGGATTCATAACTTGGAAAAGGGCAGAAAAGTTTTGAATTTCCCTTTTCCTTTATTTGTAAAAGATTTGAAGGCTTAAGTTATATGATTAATCATGGAGGAGGTTAAGAGTCAAAGTTTTTTCTTTTGCTCTGGTCATTTTTTTAAGCTAAACTTGGCATGACTTGAAGCAAATCTGTGTCTTCCTGAGTATCCTTTTTTTTTTTAACCAAGAAAGTAGATTCTATCTCTAATGAAATAATTGCAAACAGTCCTGTTAGCATATGGTAGTGATTTTTCTCAGAGGCTCGTTGAAAAGTATGGGAACTACCAGGTTAAAAGGCATACGCATGGGCCGTCCATATATTCTAGATGCTTATCTCCAGACCACAAGGTCTCAATGACATGAGAAACTGTCTTGAAAGACAGTAGATGTTAGCCCTCAGGCCAGTCCTAGCCTTATTTTGGTATGGCCTGAGAGCTAAGAATGGTGTTAGCATATTTTTGAACCTTTGAACAAAAATCCAGAGAAGAATAATATTGTGACTTGTAAAAATGTCACATTTCCATATCTGTAGGTCTTACTGGGACCTAGCCCCACCCCTGCATTTGTCTAGTGTGTGTGGGGGGGTGGGTGGGTGGCTTCTGTCCTTCAACAATGGCTGAAATGAGTAGCTGTGTAAGATATTTACTGTCTGGTTCTTTATAGACAGAGTTTATAAGTCTAGAGACCAGATCGAAAAGAATTTTCACCTTAGTATTTATCCCTGCACAATTTCCTTTGGAAGTTCAGCTTTTGACATAGATTTCTTTTAAAATTCTTATTATTAATATGTAGAGAAAAAATCAAATATTACCCATTAATCTCATTATTCAGGCCACAACCTGTATAATGTTTTTAATAATAAAAATAAAAATGCCTGTGTTTAGTTTTCAGATATCATAATCAAGGTATAAAGTGAAACTGCCTGGCCTTTCCTCCTGGCTCAGTTCCTCGTGATGTACCTGATACCCGCATGAAGTACAGCTGGTTAGTTAGCTTTCTGTTTTGAAGAGGCACCGTGGAAGACAGGAAGGCATACGGGGATCCCATGTGGCCATCGTTCAGCTTCAGCATTGCTCGAGACGAGTCCATTCTTGAGTTTCTTTGCCACCAACTTCCCATAGTACTTTGAAGCAGATCTAAAGCATATTGTTTAATCTCTGCTTACCCCTAAAACAGACATAACCAGCGTCTGCTAGCTCATGTGAAAAACAGCAGTGATTCCTGGATGTAAACTTGAACACCGGGTGTTATTTATAGTGTCTTTTAAAGGTTGGTTTCTTGCACTGTTTGTTTGAGTCAGGATCCAGATAAGGTCTCCACAGTGATGTTGAGCCTTGTGCTTCACGTCCATCTTAACCCACTCATTCTCCCTATGTCTCTCTTACTCTGTTGCTTGTTCTTCAGAGGAACAAGGTTATTTACTAGGTGGAAGATTCACGCCCTGGGCTATTATTTAATGTGCCTCTCTGGCTCCCGAGCTTCTGGGAGTTGTACTTAGATTCTGAGATTCTGTCACTTTAAGTTTTTCTTTTTTCTTAGCTAGACAGTTTCTTTCTTGTTTTATGTTTCTCTCTCTCTCTCTCTCTCTCTCTCTCTCTCTCTCTCTCTCTCTCTCTTTCTCTCTCTCTCTCTCTCTGCACACGAGTGCCAGTGCCTGTGCAGGCCAGAGGTGTCAGATTCCCTGGAGCCAGAGTTCCAAGAGGTCGTGAACCTGATGGATATGGGTGCTGGGAACCAAACTCAGGTCCCCTGGAAGAATAGCAAGAGCTGTTAACTGCTGAGCCATCTCTCTAGCAACTAGCTAACGTCTCCATAGGTGATCTTTATTTTTCCTATGGGAGATTCATTTAATACCTTTTTGCCTATTTGTGATGTTAGTATCAGTGTTTAATATACAAATCAAATCATTTCATACACATTTATAGCCACAGAGACTCTGATTCTATCACTGCTTTTTTATTGTTGAAAACTGCTTGATTTTTTTCATATATTTTTCGGTTTTGGATGTTTTGAGTCAGCTTGTTATTTGGCATTGTGTTTATTTTTGCACCTGCTGTGACTAAAACACATGCTAGCAAAAAACTTAATGGGAGGATAGATTCACTGGGGCGCATGGATTTGGACGACCCATTCTGTCATCTTAATGGCTAGGAGAGCTGGCCAGAGCGGCTCGGTGTGTGGAAGACAGCGCACTAAGGAGCAGAGAGGAAGAGGGGAGAGAGTGGAGTCAATCTTCATCCTCAAGAGCGGAGGGGTGTACTAGATCTTCATCTTTAGGTCCATTCCTACTAACCCACTTTGAGCAGCTAGGCTTCATGTCCAAAAGGTTCTTCAGTTTCCTAAAATAGTGTTACTAGTTGGTGAACAAGCATCCAAAACAAAAGTGTGTGTGGCCACAACAAACAGATTCATTTTGCTTTTGCAAAATTTTAAGTGCTGTGGATTTAACCGTATTTAATGTGTTCCCTGGAAGTTACCCAAGCTCAGATTGTCCCCTATTTACTTAAGTGAGCCTGCTCAAGCTGATTCTCAGATCTTTTGACATGGATTTATCCAGTCTAGTTTGGTAATTTCTTTGAATTTATTATTTTTTATTTTTATTGAGCTATATGTTTTTCTCTGCTCCCCTCCTTTCTTCCCCTAACCCCATCTACCTTCTCCTGTGACTCACATGCTCCCAATTTACTCTGGAGATACTGTCTTTTTCACCTTCCTATGTAGATCCATATTGCCTTACTTAGGGTCCTCTTTGCTGTCTAGGTTTGCTGGGGTTGTGCACTGTAGGCTGGTTTTTCTTCGCTTTATGTCTAAAAGTCACTTATGAGAGAATACAGATTATATTTGTCTTTCTGGGTCTGGGTTACCTTACTCAATATTTTTTTTTCTAGATCCATCCATTTGCCTGCAAATTTCAAGTTGTCATTATTTTTTATTTATTTTTTTACTGCTGAATAGTACTCCATTGTGTAAATATACTACATTTCTTTTTATCCCATCTTCGATTGAGGGACATCTAGATGTTTCCAGGTTCTGGATATTATGAATAATGCTGCTGTGAACATAGTTGAGCATATGTCCTTGTGGTATGATTGAGCATCTTTTGGGTATATACCCAACAGAGGTACTGCTGGATCTTGAGGAAGGCTGTTTCCTAATTTTCTGAAAAATCACCATACTGATTTCCAAAGCAGCTGTGCCAGTTTGCACTCCGACCAACAATACAGGAGTGTTCCCTTTACCCCACAACCTCTCCAGCATAAGTTGTCATCAGTGTTTGTGCTGCTGGGGTTATATTTAGGAAGTGGTCTCCTGTGCCAATACGTTCAAGTGTACTTCCCACTTTCTCTTCTATGAGGTTCAGTGTGGCTGGCTTTATGTTGAGGTCTTTGATCCATTTGGACTTGAGTTTTGTGCATAGCAATAGATATGAATCTATTTGTGTTCTTCTACATGTGGATATCCAGTTATGCCCGTGCCATTTTTGAATATGCCTTCTTTTTCCATTTTATATTTTTCACTTCTTTGTCAAAAATCAGGTGTTTGTAGATGTGTGGATTAATATCTGGGTCTTTGATTTGGTTCCATTGGTCCTCCTCTCTGTTTTTATGCCAATACCAGGCTGTTTTCAGTATTGTAGCTCTGTATTGGAGTTTGAAGTAAGGGATGGTGATACCTGCAGAAGTTCCTTTATTGTACAGGACTATTTTAGTTATTTTTCTGTTTTTCCATATGATGTTGAGTACCGTTCTTTCAAGGTCTGGGAAGAATTTTGCTGGGATTTTGATGGGCATTGCATTGAATCTGTAGATGGCTTTTGGTAAGATTGCCATTTTTACTGTGTTAATTCTACCTATCCAAGAATATGGGAGATCTTTACATTTTCTGGTGTCTTCTTCAATTTCTTTCTTCAAAGACTTAAAGTTTTTGTCATACAGGTCTGCATGTCTGGAATAAAGCCTACTTGGTCACGGTGGATAATTTTTCTGATGTGTTGTTGGAATCAGCTTGCTAGTATTTTATTGCGTATTTTTGTATCAACGTTCATGAATGAGACTGTTCTGTGATTCTCTTTCTTAGTAGTATCTTTGTGTGGTTTGGGTCAGGGTAACTGTAGCCTCGTAAAAAGAGTTTGGCAATGTTCCTTCTGTTTTTTTTTCTTTTTTTTGTGTGTGGAACAATTTGAAGAGTATTGATATTAATTCTTCTTTGAAAATCTTGTAGAATTTTGCACTGGAGCCATCTGGTTTCAACTTTTTTTGGTTGGGTGATTTTTTTGTTGTCTGTTTCTGTTTCCTTAGCAGTTCTAGATCTATTTAATTTGCTTATCTGGTCTTGATTTAATTTTGGTAAGTGATATTTATCCAGAAAATTGTCCATTTCCTTTAAGTTTTCTAATTTTATGGAGTACAGGTTCTTGAAGTATGATCTGATGGTTTGCTCTGTGTCTGTTGTCATGACTCCCCTTTAGTCTGGTTTTGTTAATTTGGATATTCTCTCTTTGCCTTTTGGTTAGTTTGGATAAAGGTTTATCTATTTTGTTGATTTTTTTTTCAAATAACCAACTCTTTGTCTCATTGATTCTTTGTATTGTTTTCTTTGTTTCTATTTTGTTGATTTCAGCTCTCAATTTGACCATTTTCTGTCATCTAGTCCTCCTGGGTGAGTTTGCTTCTTTTTGTTCTAGTGTTTTCAGGTGTTCTGTTAGCTCATTAGTGTGGATTTTCCCAGCTTCTTTATGTAAGCGTTTAGTGCTATGAACTTTTCTTTTAACACTGCTTTCATTTTGTTCCATAAATTTTGGAATGCTGTGTGGTCATTTTCGTTGAAATTTAGAATGTCTTTAATTTCTTCCTTTATTTCTGCCTTGACCCATTTGTGATTCAGGTGAACATTGTTCAATTTCCATGTATTTGTGGTTTTTGTTGAATTCTAACTTTAAGCTATCGTTATCCAATAATATGAATGTTATTCCAATTTTTTTTGTATCTGATGAGGTTTGCTTTGTTACCAAGTGTGTGGTCAGTTTTTTAGAAGGTTCCATGAGGTGCTGAGAAGAAGAAGGTATATTCTTTTATGTTTGGATGGAATGTTCTATAGATGTCTGTTTTTTTTTTTATTTTGTTTTGTAGGTTTTTGTTAGTTTGTTTTTTCGAGACTGTGTTTCTCTGTATCTTTGGAGCCTGTCTTGGAACTAGCTCTTGTAGACCAGGCTGGCCTTGAACTCACAGAGGTCTGTCTGGATCTGCCTCCTGTGTGCTGGGATTAAACACATGCATCACCACTACCCTGCTTTATAGATGTCTGTTAAGTCCATTTGAGTCATAACATCTGTTAGTTCCCTTATTTCTCTGTTAATTTTTTGTCTGGCTGACCTGTCCAGTGGTGAGAATGGAGTGTTGAAGTCTCCTACTATTATTAGTGTGTGAGGTTTGATGTGTGATTTAAGGTTTAGAAGTGTTTCTTTTACATATGAGAGTGCCCTTGTGTTTGGGGCATAGATGTTCAGTATTGAGATTTCCTCTTGATGGATTTTTCCTGTGACAGATATGAAATGTCCTTCTTTGTCTCTTTTGATTGATTTTAGTTTGAAGTCAATTGTGTTAGATACACCAGCTTGTTTCTTAGGTCCATTTGATTGGAAATTTTTTTCCCCAGCCCTTTACTCTGAGGTGATATCTGTCTTTGAGGTTAAGGTGTATTTCTTGTGTTCAGCAGAAGAATGGATTCTGTTTTTGTATCCAATCTGTTAGCCTGTGTCTTTTTATAGGTAAGTTGAGTCCATTTATATTAATGGATATTAATGACCAGTGATTGCTAGTTCCTATTATTTTAGTTTTCATTGTTGGTGATGTTAATTTTTCCTTTCCTTGGGATTTGCTGCTGTGAGATCATCTATTATCTGTGTTTTTGTAGGTGTATCTGACTTCCTTGGGTTGGAGTTTTCCTCCTAGTATTTTGTGTAGGACTGAATTTGTGGCTAGGTATTGTTTAAATCTGGTTCTGTCATGGAATATCTTGTTTTCTCCGTCTTTGGTGATAGAAAGTTTTGCTGGTTATAGTAGTCTGGGCTGGCATCCGTGGTCTCTTAATGTCTGTATAACACGTGATCAGGATCTTCTGGCATAATTGTTTCCATTGAAAAGTCAGGCATAATTCTGATAGGTCTACTTTATATGTTACGTGACCCTTTCTCTTTGCAGCTCTTAATACTCTTTCTTTATTCTGTATATTTAGTGTTTTGCTTATTATGTGGCAAGGGGACTTTTATTTTTTGATCCAGTCTATTTGGTGTTTTGTAAGCTTCTTGTATCTTCACAGGAATATCCTTCTTTAGGTTGGGAAAGTTTTCTTCTATGACTTTGTTGAATATATTTTCTGTGCTTTTGAGTTGGACTTTTTCTCCTTCTTCTATCCATATTCTTAAGTTTGTTCTTTTCATGGTGTCCCATATTTCCTGAACATTGTGTGTTAAACTTTTGTTAGATTTCACATTTTCTTTGACCGATGAGTCTACTTCCTCTATCGTATCTTCAATGCCTGAGATTCTCTCTTCCATCTCTTTATTCTGCTCTTTATACTTAAATCTCTAGTTCCTTATCATTTGTCCATATTTTCCACTTCCAGGATTCACTTAATTTGTGTTTTCTTTATTGTCTCTATTTTGGTTTGCAAGTCTTGAATCATTTCCTTCACTTGTTTGATTGCTTTTTCCTGGTTTTCTTGACAGGATTTGTTGATTTCTTCCAATTTTTTGTTTGTCTTTTCCTCCATTTGTTTGAGGGAATTTTTCATTTCCTCCTTAAGGGCCTCAGATATTTTCCTAAAGATATTTTTAGGTCATTTCTTCTTTTTCCTCTGTGTTGGGATGTTCAAGTCCTGCTGTTGTAGAACCACCAGTTTTGGTGGTGCCACAGTGCTCTTTGTGCTATTGAGTATGTTCTTACCTTGTTGCCTACCCATCGTTCCCACCAATTGGTGCAGTTGGGGCTGTGTCTCCAGTGATCACTTCTCTAGGTGCCAGTGGATCCAAGGCTCAGATGGTTGCTCCTCGTGGCCAAGCTTCTGGTAAAGCAGAGGTTGCTTGCACTCCCGGAGGTCACTCAGCACTCTCGGAGGTCAGGCCTGCCTGATTTTGCGGAGGTTGGTTGGGTCTTTCCTGCTCCTGTGAAGGTCAGTCAGGCCTTGCCTGCTCCCTCAGAAGTCGGTCAGACTGTGACTCTTGAATTTATTATAAACAAGCATTTAAATTGTACTTCTCATTCCTCGGCTTGTCAGTCCCTATCTCTGTTGTGGCTGATAAGGAAGAGGAGACTTTGCAGTTGAGTTAGTATGTGTTTTTTTCCCAGATGTGTATCAGTATAGATGTAGGTTATAAAAGAACCTACATGTATGTGTGCTCTCAATGCCTGCCTGTACTTGGGTAAGCCATGTGGGCAGTACCCAGGAATGTGACAGCCAACAGCAATGAACATGAATAATAAATAATGTTCTAACAATAGCCAACTCTTATTGTTTACTGTATGCCAGGCCTGCATGTTTGAGCACTGTTGTAAGAACAGGAAAGCACCCAGCACAGAGGTACCACTGCTGCTTTGTCTTTGCAACTGCTGTGCTAGAAGCCGTCTTACCTTCAGGTGCTAGGAGACGGACTTTCAAAGAAGTCGATACCTTGCTCAAGATCACATGGTTTCTAAGTAGATTCAAACTCAAATCTGTCTAGAGTCTGAACTTACTCTTGCCTAGGGAGAGGGATCATGGGATTTTATTTTTCTACCAGCAATGCAGATTAGATGGCAAGAAGTGGAAAGAAGAAAATAAAAACCATTCATGATTATACCATATGGCTCCACAATTCTCAGTTCCTGTCTAGCCTGTGCTTTTGTGTCTTTTGATTGAATTTTGTATGCACTCAACCTCTGTCAGGCCATCAGTGGAGGCTGTTGCAAACTCACTGAAGGACCTTGGGACTGAAGACATGTCAGTCACAACCAGGACCTTTCATGACCTGGTACATGGGGCACCACCTACACCTGACACGTGATAAGTTCAAGTCGTGTCCAGCTCAGGGAAGCTCTTCTAGTTGCCGTGGCTCCCTTACATGTTCCTCTGAATATTAAATGGTCTCTGCTGCTGAACAACTGAAGTCGCCAATGAAGAGACCAGTTTTCCTGCATGTCCAATTTTAGAATGAACATGATATGTGCAAGGCTGACAATAACTGGTTTGGGAGTTCATAGATGGATACAAAGAATAGAAGAGAGCCGGGGCAGAGGCAAAAAGGCTTCCCAAGATAGGTAGGCCTTGGGCTGAAATCTGCATGTGGCAGAGAAAGTTCCTCAGGATATGACAGTCATGAGAACTCCAGTCCTGGGAGTTTCTACACAAGGAAAAAGATCAGGTGGAACATAACTCAACAAACTAGAGTTGATGGTGACACCGTGTACAGTGCAGTAGATCTGGACACTGTAGAGTTGATGGTGGCATTGTGCATGGCACTGTGAGATGCAGATACTCTAGAGTTGATGGGTGACATCGTGTACAGTGTAGTAGATCTGGACACTCTAGAGTTGATGGTGACGTCGTGTACAGTGTAGTAGATCTAGACACTCTAGAGTTGATGGTGGCATTGTACATGGCACCGTGAGAGTTGATGGGTGGCTTAAAAGCTCAGGCTGTTGTCCTGCAGAGTTGGGTTCTGCTCTCAACTGTCACTCGCTCACAGTGTACCCTAACAAATAGTTTGGTCTCTCCTCTGTGGAGTGTGGGGCCACTACAACACCTCTCTCATGTGCTCACAGGGGATAGGAGGCTGAGAAAAGCTGAGATGGATGAAGCACTTAGCACCGTCCTTGGCATGAAGGAAGGACTCTGTGGCGATTAACTAATGGTTTATGGTTCTGAAAGGGAAGCAGGCAGAAGGGTTATTCAGGCTGGAGCTCCCTGGGTTCTGTTTTAGTGACAGAAACTGCTTGAGGCTTTGGGCAAGAGGCTTTAACTGGGCAAGGAGCTCTGTTTCCTCAGCTGAGAGGAGAAGGTGGTTCAAAATGCTGATTTAGGTTATGTCCTTGACCACAGTCTGTGACTGTGCATTTTGAAGGTATCTTTTGAATACTGACTGTTTCTCGGAATGCCCACTTTGATCTTCCCACTGTGTTGACAGGGTGCTTGTCATTCCTGCCATTTCCCCAGAAGACGCAGTAGCATGGCTCCTGCTCTCACAAAGCCTCGGAGCTTGCGAAGGTCAGAGTCCCCATAAAGCAAACATGTATGATCTGTAGTTGCCTTGGTCACTCTGTTGAAAAACTGAGCTTGAAGGAGATTCTTAAAGAGCTAGTGAGGGTTTTGAGGGTGATGACTCCCAGGGGATAATTTTAGTTAAGATGGTCTCATTAAGATAGTAATTTAGGGACTTCTGATGGACAAAAAGGACATAGTGCTCTTTTTTAGTTACACTTGAAGACTTAAGTGGTGTGGGAAGTCCTTCTGTATATGTGTTGCTTTTATTGGTTAATGAATAAAGAAACTGCTTTGGCCTGTGATAGAGTAGAGTAAAGCTAGGCGGGGTGGGGAGAGGGAGGAATAAACTTAATGCTGAGAGAAAGAAGGCAGAGTCAGTGAGATACCATGGAGCTGCCAGAGAGAGGAAAGACATGAAATCTCTAGGGTGTCACACATGCTAAGGCAAATATTCTGCCCCTGAGCTGCACCTCCAGCCTCTTTCTTTTGACACAGGAAGTCACTGCCTCACCCAGGCTGGCCTTGAACCCACTTTGTAGCCTCTGGCAGACTTGAACCTAAGTCTTCCTGACTCAGCCTCTTAAGAAGCTGGGAGAACAGGCCTGCATCTTAAAACCCAGATCCTATCATTATTGTGTGCCAAGTGCAAGTCAGTGAGACTCCTTGGTGGGGCCTCTGCTGCTCACCTACCTTGTTACCCCATCTATTTGCCTGTGACTTTACCAGGTTAGCTTTAAGTCGTGGCCTCTGCCAAGTGTCAGAAACCTCGCTAAAGAGCAGCCATGGCTGCTACCTTCATAAAGCCTTGCTCTAGTAGTAGATATAGACTTGGGGGTGACTGTGCTTGCTGATGGTTGCTCAGTGGTTAAGAGCATACACTGCTCTTGCAGAGGATCTGAGTTTCTCAGAATCTATATGGGTTCACAATCACCTTGAACTCCAGCTCCAGAGAAATCCAATGCCCCTGGCCTTCATGGGCACCTGCAATACATATGCACACACACACATGTACACAATTCCTTAAAATCACCGTGTCAGATCTCTCCTCTCTGTGTTCTGGGAACACACAAAGGCTGAGGATGAAGGGGTTCCCCTCTTAGCCTTCATTCTACCTCAGGGAAGTGACGAGGCAGCTCTTCAGATGAGCGTCTCAGCCAGGAATCTGCTCCCCTATAAGTGAGAGCATGTGCTTGGCGGTTGAAGAACACGAAGACTAAATTTTTGTAAGCTGGAAAGATTTTGAGAAGGGACAGAGAGATGAAGCACAATTAATAACAACTCAGAGATAGAAATTGGGCTTCAACCTGAAGGTCAGAAAAGCAAAACAGAGCCACTGGCTTCTACCTATATCTATACCTCAGTCTGAAATGACGATCCTGCCTCCAGGAATCTCAGAATGAAACTGTGTCTGAGCGCTGTCTCCTCCATTTTAGAATCTTCTCTAGTTCTGGGACGAAGGGCATACACCACTTCAGCCTGGTTTCCATGGAGAGCTAGTGTGGCTACTGGGATTAAAGTTGTGTGTCATTGCTGCCTGGTCTGTAAAGCTGGCCAGTGTGACTGTTTTACTTTTCTGATCCTTAGGCAAGCTTTATTTATTAAAATACAAATGAAATGCCACTACAGAGAGAGTCTTCTTCAGGGAAGCATATTTTGAATGAGCTCCTAAAGGTGCTGCCTGTGGTATGACCTGATGATGGAGCATTGGCAACTTTCTCTGGGGCCTCTTGTGCCTCTGGACTTTTCATGCTGCTGTGAGTTTGCTGGGGGTGGAAACAGCAAGGCTTCGACTCTTGCCTATACCCCTTTCACTGTACATCTGAAAATTTTCCCTACTGATGCCCAGCCTCTACCTTGGCATTGCCAGGCAGCCCTTCTAGCACGAGCCACAAGGATAAGTTCCAGAAGACAGGCGTGCCAGGCTAAGAAAGATTGTTCTAGATACCACAGCCAGGTGCAGACTCAAGGGAGCTCTGAGTTCATTAAATAAGGAAAGTTTTTTTTTTCCTTCCATTAAGCCAACGAGGTGATTTGCAGATTCCTTTTGTCTTTGGTTTCCTTGGCCATCTGGGCTTCATCTTCACTCTTCCTTTTTGTGCCTTGTTCTCCTGAGTGCACATTTGGCAGAATGGTTAGGAAGGCTCCCATTAAGCACACCAGTGTTGTGGCTTTGCCGTTGTGGCGTGAAATAATGGAAAAGGAAAACACACCTTGATGCTGCGTTTTCATGGACTGATCCTTTTAGAAAGTCGAATTTTCCACAGTGAAAAAGCTGACTTTTGCCTGTTGTAAACAATCCAGCACGCACGCACGCACACACGCACACATGCATGCACACACATTCACATGTGCACGCACGCACACACACACACACTCTTTTAAAGCCTTTTTGGAAGAAAACTCCAAGGTAGATCACACAGTCCACTACCCTCAGAGACAGACAGGGTGGTGGCATGTGGCCTTCTTCTGTCTCTAGCTTGCAGGATTACTGTTGGAACACCAGGGTTCTGCAGGTGCTACCCATTGCTGGGCCCTACGATGGGTGGCTGCAGAGTTTTGGATTTGACTGATTCTTGTTTCTGGTCCTATGTCATCAGATCTCTCTTGCTATCTCACCAGCTCAACTATTAAATTTTTCTTTATTTTGTAATTTCTCTCCCTTCTAATCTGTGTGTTCAGAAATAAGAATGCAATTTATTTAGAGACATAAGAATGAATCCTGCCATAAAGTAACCCCTCGTAGATGCTGCCCGGGTGCCCCATTTGAGGCCCATGACAAAGGTGGCATCATTTGCATTTTACAGAGGAAGCCACCAGACACAGAGCGGTGATCACATCTGCTCTTCTTGTTTAGAATACGAGAAGTTAATTCAGTTGTCACTCACTGGGGGCTTCTGTGGGATCTGCTAAGTATTCCTCATTAAAAAGAACCGGCGTGGGAGGTATTAAACTATTAACAGCAGAGGAACAAATAATAGAACATTCTTTATAAGTTTGGATATTTACAGGGTTTCCTAAATCTTTGTGCTGTTTTAGACCATGGGGAGATTGGCTTTGAGAATGCATAGAAGAATATAAATGGAATAAAAATGCAAATTTTGTCTCCCTGCTGCCGTGAGATGTAACATTCCAGATCAGGACAGCTCGGGGCACCAGTTTGTTTCTCTCATGTGCTGATTTCATAATGCTTTGTGTTCCTCTACGTAGCCTAATTTTCTCAACTTCAATGTGCTTCCATTTAGATTACTCACCAACTTTCTGAGATGGGAATGGCACAGGCATTTGGATGAATGTGTATCTATGCCTTGAGACCACGTGGGGGGGGGGGAGAATTAACCCAGCTCTGGGTTTCTAGTTTTGCCTCTGCTGCTGTTGGACTTGGTGTGGAGACCACTGGGTAGAAATGCTTACTTACTTTTCTGGACCCCATACCCATCGACTGTGAGGCGAGAAGATCGAGGAGCTTTTGGGATTTCTGTGGGTGATTTTGTTTTATACCCCAAATGCATCACTCCCTGAGACAGGTCTCCGCCGCTTACTCTAAAGAAGACTGTCATAAGGGATGCTATTTAAACTTTGAAAACTTCAGAATTACATAATCTTTTAAAGTCAACTCTCTTGATATCATATTTATTATTGTTTAGTTTGAGAACGAATACCTTCACCCCTCCCTCAACTCTTCCCAGATCAACACTCCTTTCCCTACCCACTTAAATTTTTATCCTTTTTTTTTTTTTAGCTCATCAATAACTGTACATGTTGGTCATATACTCTTAGATATGTGGCCTTCCATTGGAGCATGGCTGACTCACCCGGGGCCACAACCTTAAAGGAAACTAACTTTCCTTTTCCCAAAATCTATTAGTTACCAATAGCTCCTTATTTTTAAAATTGATTTGATACAGAACTATTCTCCACTGGCTTTTCAAACACTCTCCTTGGCAACCGTTCCCAAGCGATATGCACAGATCCTGATGAACAGACCACGAACTGCATCCTGAGATCTGAGTCTGCCGATGATCTTAGAGGTCTTGCACTGTCTGTTCACCTTAGTCCTTTAAGTAAACTATTATGGTGGAAAAGTCCTTTTACCTCCGAGTACTCAATATTTTTTTCCTCTTGAACATCATGTCTACCATATAGGGTAAAATAGTAAAGAATATGAGCCTTGAAATGGGAGAGTGACTGCATGGAGCCTGGGCAGTCTACAGCGTGCTGGCCTGGCAGGCAAGAGCAAGAGACTGGACCGCCAAGCTTCCCCTCTACACATGGGCCTGTGATCCTGAGAGTGAATGGGAAGCAGGCATGAGGGGTCCTGATCCCGCTCCTCTCCGTGTGTTTGTTGTTTCCTGAAGCCCAGGGAGTGGTGGTGCTGGTGTCCCTGGGGCCGTGGCAGGCTTAGAGAAGAACACATTTCCCCTTCACCACCAGGCATCCCTGGGAGGCAGGGCGAACCTCCTCTAGTACACTCTTGACTTGCCATAGCTAGCAGGCTCTCCTCTGGGTTTGGCTCAGGCCACTGTGTGACCTGCCCACTTCCAGTTTCTTTGAAGATGTTTATTTCATGGCTCATTTGGAAGATTCTCCATGGATATAAAACATGGTCTCAGAATGCTGGGCAATTCTTCACTTGTTCTTCGAGACTGCCTGTGTCTCCATCTTTCCTGCAGGTCACTTTTGATTCTTTAGGAGTATCTCTACTTATCTTCATTTTATAACGAGGTGTCCCCAGGCCCATAGGAGGGTGGTTTGCCTGAAAGATTGTAAGAGAAGACTGGGGAGGAAAATACAGATTTTAGAATTATAGATATTTAAATAAAAAGATCACAAAGCACTTTTTACTGAAATGAGCAATTCCTTAACTTGGGGATGGAAATTTGTTTAGTCAGCCCCCTCTGAAATAAATATAATTACAGCAATGATATCATTTTTGTTTAAAATGTTTGAAAAGGTATCAAGACGACGTGATTAAGGCCCTAATTTTTTGCCAAATTTTCTTTAAAGTTACCTTTTTCGGGGGCGTTCTGTGCCAAAAAACATCTTAAACTGATGAACATATAGTTCTCCTGCTGATTTTGGCTGAGTTTTAATTAGATGACTGTTTTCATAGTTGAAATACATTTAGGTTGGTCCTGCGCCCCCACGGTGCCAGATTTCAATCCAAGAAAAAAGTCTTCTCCCCCAGTTTAGTGCTGATGCCATTTAAATAGTACAGGCATGAGGTCTTTTCCTTGGCCAAGGGCACACAGTGACTTTCCAGAGGGTTGGTCCCTTGTGAAGTCAGGCAGATTTGAGATTCTGTGCCCTGGGCTGCCTTCCACCTGCTGGCACGGTGGCTCTCAAGCTTCCTGTAGGCAGAACCTTCAGAAGACAGACATGGGCCTGAGCCTCGGATCCCCAGGTCAGACTGAAGCAGGCAGACCGAGATGGGCGCAAAGCTGGAGACTGTAGCCAGTATGACCTGGTTGTCATCAAAGTGAGCTCCAGGACAGCCAAAGCTACACAGAGAGATTCTGTCTCAAAAAGAATCAAACCAAATGAAAGCAAAATTCGATTCCCCTCCCTCTAGTCACTATCCATCACCAGCGGGTCTTCTCTAAGACCTGGAGCCTAGAGATGGCATAGGCCACCCTGCCATGACTGTGGCTGAATTGGTTTTATGTAGGTCTTGTGCAAGTAGCAACGGCTGTCGTTAGGTCATGTTCAGAAAACAGCAGTCCTCCCCGCCCTCTGGTGATTCTATTCTTTCTGTCTTCTCCTCTGCAGTGTGCCTTGGTAATGTAGTTAATGTAGATGTCCCGTCTGGGGCTGAGCACTCCGTATCCTTAGGCTCAGCGCTGTGACAAGTTCCGCATCTCTCCATGGCCACTGCGCTTACAAGGTTCCCAGACCAAGGCCCGAGAGCAGCCTGGGTCTACAGGTATAATCGTAAATGTTTAGAGTGTAATTTGACAGCATGTTGATCTGTTATAAAAACAAGCAGATTCTCTTTTCAAGGCTGCAGACAACTTTCTTTCCGTCTTCTCTCCCGCTTGGAGCTCGTGAGTGAGAACTCACAGGATTTTGTCAGTGAGTTCATTTTGGCAGCTGGGTCAGGAGCGTCCACATTCCGACTTCCACTCGTGTGGTTCTTCTGTTTCTGTTCCTTTGTAGATTATTTTCTTCTCTTTGTTTCTTCTTCCTTTTCTTAAGTATCCTCCATTCTGAATTTAGAATTGCCATGATAAAATGTAAAACAATGTAGTCTCACCCCCTCTTTCCTTCCCCCTCCCCTTCTCTCCCTCCTTCTCAGACTCTTCCCCTGCTCCCTTCCGTTCCCCCTTTTCTCCCTCACACCGCCTCCTTTTTTATTCCCTCCTTTCTCTTGTCTCTTCTCTTTTCTTGGCAAGATTGACCTGGGATTTGTGATCTTCCTGCCTCAGCCTTTAGAGAGCTAGGATTATAGCCACCTGTAACACCCAACTTTCTCATGAAATTTCTGTCTTCACAAAGCCCAGGCTCTCTCAGGTCAGTAGCTGCGTCTTGTCCTTGTGTGAGTCCCCAGCACAGGCATCTCCGAGCGCCGCAGGAACCCAGGCCTGTGGGAAAGATGCTGCACCTGGGGGAGAGCAGCTGCTGCTGGCTCTGCCGAATCTTCCCAGCGCCATCAGCAGCAGCTTGCAGGTGTCAGTCAAGCTGTCTGCCTACACCAAGCGCCGCTATGAAACGGTGACCTCAGCTTCAGACGATAGTGAAAATAATGTCGTTTCAGACACTTTAGCGACACATACATGCGGAATGGCCTTACTACCAGTTAGCGGAGCTGTGTTAGCAAAGGTTTTAATAAAGTCCTAGCTTCTCTGACTGACTGGGTGGTGCTTTTGTTCACATAGACCTAGCCCTCTGTAACTTGTACAACAGTGTGGTTTACACGGGTGCTACAGGTAGTCCGCACACTTACCCAGATGGTACCATCTAGGTCACAGGCTCCAGGAGAGCTGGTGTTTTGGTCTGCTCCTGCTTTTGAAGACCAGGCTCCTGCACACTGGTGCACACTGGTGCACACTGGGTTTGTGGGGTCATCTTACTGGTGCAGCCGCTGTCTTGAGAGACAACTGTCTGCTCAGATGGGTGCGCCAGTGCCTTTAGGCTGGTTGTAATGGGAGACCTCAGTATGAGGTGTGTGATCCCTATCTGAATATGTATTTATTTATATTTAAAAAGGAATAGTTGTGTTAAAAATTTGTCATGAGAACCATTTCTTCCCAAGTTAATTGAAGCAATATAACTCTTACTTTTTTGTTTTGTTTTTATTTTTTCTTTTCTACTTGAAAGACAGGGATTCCTTCTATATAACCCAGGCTGAACTGAAGCTTATTATGTAATCCAGTCTAGTGTATCCTCCTTTCTCAGCTTCCTGAGTACTGAGATTCCCATCTGCTGCCGTGCCCACCTGACACATGTGTGCATCTACACATAGGCTCCCAAATTCTGCAATGTTTAGCCATATTTATCAGGCTCATGACCAGGGAATCAAATACATTCACTCAATCCTAAGTTGTATGTGTATTTCAAAACAGGAAATTTATATTATTGTATCACAAAAAAGATATCTAAGTTAATTAGTAAAAATATTTTAAAAAATGGCCAGAGTTTGGAAGTCAGTCAACGGCTTTTGCAATAGCCAGATTTATTGTTACTGACCCTGTAAGCAGATTGTTTCTTTCCTCCCCCTCCTCCTTACACTCGGGAGGCTTCTTCCTGCCTGCCAGGCCTTGCCAGCCAGCAGTTTCTCTATGAACATGCCCTGATGAATTCAAGGACTTTTTCTCCCCACTGCCATCTTTGAACCCAGAGCAGGATGGCTCCTGGATTGAATGTGCATCAAGTTTCAGCTCCTATTACTCTTCTGAATGTATTGTTCATGTCCTTCGGTTACTTTGTCTCAAGACCAGATTGTTCTTTGGCCCATAGCACAGTGTGTGGGCATTTGCTGCTGGGGAGGTTAAAACACCTGGGGGAATGCAGCCACTGAGGATCCAGAAGGTGGCCTTGAACCTAATAAGGAATCACTGAGTATTGTCTTGACTGATAATTCCTAAAGCTGGGTAAGCTTCTGGGAGCCTACATTTGACTCCAAGTGGAAGAGGGTTCTGCGGTGTGTGGGGAGACCATTACACCACCCTACCCTCCCTCACGCATCCGTTAATCCCACGTGGAAACACCCCTTTTACTTTTTCATTCTGAATGCTAATGTTATTGGAAAGCACTTTGTACATATGAGCTTTTAACGAAAATAGACTGAAATGCAGTAAACACGTGAATCGAAGTGACTTTGGAGCAAGCCTTTGTTTTCCTGCAGCCTGTATGGCACTCTTTCTATGAAGTGCGTTTAACAGTAGTCTGAGGATGCTCTACCCAAACGGCTGAGCTGGAAAACCAAAGAGACTTAAGCATTTATCATCACAGATTCATAAGATGAATCAGTATCGGATTTCCAACTGTGTTTTTTATGTCCTGTCTTCCAACACCATGAATGATTCTGAACATTAGCAAAGATTCGGCCACAGCCATATTACAAGGCACCATCGGCAAAGCCCTGCCTTGGAGGATGGGCCTCCACCCCCATGCTCTGCTACCTCTGGCTGCCTCTTCTGTTTTCCATTGGTTACTTTCCAGAGACTGGTGAGGCTCTAAAAGGCCAATAAATAAGGTATTAAGGCTTCTAACCCCGAGGGCCTACTACTGTCACTCAGTGCCCCGTGGGTTCACCAGTGCGTCCACTTCAAATCTTTCTCAGTTATGTTTCACTTCTTACCCCTTCTCTATGGCTGGCTGTGCCTTTCTCATTGGGAAGGAAGACTCCCAGCTCTGTTGGCCTCACAACAGAGAGCCTGCCCGGGTCTCATCCTGGTAACTCTTCCTGTCTTTAGGCATTCTTACCTGATAAGCCCTTCCAGGTTTATTTTTTATTTATTTTAATAAATATTAACAAAGTGTGTGAGTGTGTGTGTGTGTTAGTTCCCTGGCTGTGGCCTATGAGTTATTTTAATCCACCACCACAATCAGCATAGATAACACTTCTATTGTACTCCTTCATGTTTATTTATCCTGTCCCTTTGTGATCTCACATCTCTTTCACCAGAACCCTTGGCAACTAGTGACGCCTGTCATATAGATCTGTCCTTTTTAGAATGTCATAGCATAGAATCACTCAGCTGAATGTCCTGGAGACTCACTCACGCCCAATAGTGTACGTCACTTGTTAGTTCCTTTTTCTGGATCAACATTGTTGTATCTGTGGGTGGCTGTCTTTTAACCGCTTATATGCTGAAGGAAATGTGTGTTCCTTATAGTCTCTGGCGATCATGAACAGAACTTTTATGGACATACAGGTTTCTGTGGAAAGCTACTTTTTCATTTCTCTAGTTGTTGACTCTTAAGGGCTGGAATCAATGGGTCATACACTCAGTGTGCTTAACACCATAAGAATCTTTCCCGAGCTGCCAGGCCGTTGGACATTTCTGTTGGAAATGCATAGGAGTTCCGGTCCTTTATACCCTTTTCCAACACTGAAGAGGGTCCGCACTTTTTATTTAAACCTCTTCTAGTAAGTATGTGTTAATTTTTGCTTCCCTAGTGGGTTCTGTTGAACATCATTCCCGACTTACTCCCATTTGTTCATCCTCCTTGGTGGAGGGCCCCTTCCATCTTTTGTCCATTTCAAACACTGGGTTGGGGCTGGAAAGATGGCTTAGCAGTCAAGAGCACTGGCTGCTCTTCCAGAAATCCTGGGTTCAATTCCCAGCAACCACATGGTGACTCACAACTGTTCGTAACTCCAGTTCTAGGGGATTCAACCCTGTTACACAGACATACATGCAGGGAAAACACAATGCCATAAAAACAAATAAATTAGGTTGGGTGGTGGTGCATACTTTTAATCCCAGTACTTGGGAGGCAGAGGCAGGCAGGATCTCTCTTGAGTTTGAGGCCAGGGTGGTCTACAAGAGTGAGTTCCAAGAAACCCTGTCTTGAAACACCAAAAAAAATTATATGTAAACACTGGTTTGTTTGCTTTCTTGCTGAAGAATTGGAGGAGTCCCTCATGTGCCCTGGATCCAGGTCTTCTAATGGGACACATGATTGCCCAGGTTGTTTGGAGCTTGCCTTTTCATTCAGTGTTTTTACAAATTGGCCGTTTTCAGGGTTTTTTTTTTTTGTTGTTTGGTTTTTTGGCCTTGCTTTCTGTATCATATTTAATAATTTTTGTCCATTTGTAGAGGATAAAGATTCTTCTTGGAAACTATGGTTTAACATTAAGATTTCGGATCCATTTTGAGTGACTTCTGTGTAGCCTGTGTGAGGCTCTTGTGGGTTCCTGTTCTCATGCTTTCCTATTGTTTCCTGGCTGTTTTTCCCAGACGACTCGGCTCTGAGCATTTGTTAAAGACCATTTGACCATGGCGACTCTTTTCTGTTTGTCTGCGTCTGGTTGTCCACCAGTAGACACGGATTTCTGCAGCTTCACTGCAGATCTTAAAACTGAATGGCATGAGTTCTCAGTAATATAATTATTATTTAAAATTGTTTGATCTACTGTAAGAGGGAATTCTTTTAAACTAAACTAAAAATACATTTAAAAACCCGGTGTAATTTTGATTACTATTAGTCTCTAGATCAATTTGGGGAGAAATGATATCTCGAGTATGCCGGGTTTTTCCAGTTTGTGAATATAGTATGCTTATATAGATCTTCTTTGAGTTATTTGGACATGCTGTTATTACTTCATCTAAATTGAGTTTATCGTTCTGAACCATTGGGGAAGCATTACATCTTTTCCCGTTAAGTTGGATGTAGCCAGGAGTGTTGTGTGGCCCTCATGAGACTGAGGTCCCTTCGTCCCTCTTGTTACTGGATGATTATCGTGAGGAGCTCCCAGAGTTTGTCAATGACTTTTCTACTTCTGTAGAGAGGTCATGTGCTTTCTGCCCTTCATTCCATCTGTGTGGAATTGTTTCTTTTTTTAAAAAATGTAATCTCTTCTTTTTGATGTGTCTTACTTGGTCTTAGACAAAAATTTTATGTTTATATGCTCAATTCAGTTTGCTAGTATTTAGTTGATGATTATTTAAAAATTTTTTATTACTTATTTAATGTGTTTGAGCATCTTGCCTGCATGTGTACCATGTATGTGTCTAGTGTCCCCAGAGATCAGAAGAGGGTGTCAGGCCCCCTGGAACTGGAGTCACGGATAGTTGTGAGCCATCGTGTGGATGCTGGGAACCACGGCCCTCTATAAGATCAGCAAGTGCTCCTGCCCACTGAGCTATTTTCCCAGCCCTTTGATGATATTTTTAACGTCTATCTTTATACGCGATGCTAACCCTTCTTTATATCTTTGGTGTTGATATATATTCCCTCTATGTTAAAATATGAGCGGCGGGGCTGCGTCCCCAATACCCCGGCCGCTTGGCTAGCTCATGCCCAAAATAACAACACACAAACTGTATTTATTTAAGAACTGCTTGGCCCATGAACTCTAGCCCTTACAGGCTAATTCTCGCACCTGGACTAGCCCATTTCTAATAATGTGTGTAAGCACCCCAAGGTGCACTTACCGGAAAGATTTTAGCCTAAGTCCATCGTGGGTTGCAGCTGCCTGGGAGAGCAGAGCATGGCGGCTGTCCGGTCCCTCTGGAAGCAGCGCAGAGTCTGACCTCACTTCCTCTTCCGCCCAGCATCCTATTCTGTTTACTCCTCCCATCTATGCTTTAACCTATCAGGGCCAGCCAAGCAGTTTCTTTTATTGCTCAGCCAATGAAATCAACAGATTGATATGACACTCCCACATCACCTCTACTTCTGTTTTGTGCTTATGAAGGTATGATATGAATGTTTTCAACACTTGGAAGCATTTACCAGGGAAGTAGAATGGGCTTAGACTTTTGTAGGAAGTTTTAAGATTCATAAGTAGTCTATTTATTGTGGGCCTGTTCAGAGTTTCTATACCTTGAAGTATTTCTGCCTAAGAACACGTACATCCCATCTAGCACATCTCTTTGTTGGTAGAATTTAAGTGTGATTTAATTTTTGTTCCTCTGAGATTTTTATTTTCTCCTCAGTTTAAAAGGCTGTTTATTGCTGATACAGAGTTCTAAATAGACAGTTTTCTTCTTTTAGCTCTACATTCTGCCTTGTGATTGCCGTTGTTTCTTCTGGGAAATCTATAATTATGAAAGATATTATTCCTGATACATATCGCTTTCTTCTAGATTTTCAATTGTCTCTAGTTTTTGACTCTGCATTTTTTGAAACCGTAGATTCACCTCTTGCCAAGCATGAGAACTTAGAGCCTGCATTTCTAAAGTAGTTGTCCTTCTTCTGTGACTTTGGAGCTGTGAACGTGAGACATACTAGCCTGCACCCTGGCTTCTGAGGCTCTCTTTGCTATCACACTGCTTTTCTTATGTTTCTTTGGACAATCAGATTCAGCCACTATTTCTTCTGTCCCTTCCATCCATCTAGTGACATCTTGAAAGTTTTGTCAACTTGAAAGTTATGTTTTCTCTTTTTTTTTCAGCTCTAGGATTTGTGTGTGTGTGTGTGTGTGTGTGTGTGTGTGTGTGTGTGTGAGAGAGAGAGAGAGAGAGAGAGAGAGAGAGAGAGAGAGAGAGAGAGAGGTGAGACTGAGTCTACTGTCCTAGTCCGTTCAGGAATATTCTGACTTGCTAGGGATGCTCACAGTAGCCCCTCTGAGTTGTTTGATTATTCTAATACCCACGTCATAAGGGTTGATTGTCCTTCCATTGCAAGGTGACTTTCCTGAATAAATTTGAGTTATATTTTGGCCATTCTTGAATATAGGTTGAACATATCTAATCTGAAAATCTGAAATCCAAAATGCTCCCAAATCCAAAAGTTTGAAAACTGACCTGATATCACAGTGGAAAATTCTACAACAGAGGCACAAACGTAATGTATGATCACCTTAAATACAAGGTCCAGATGAAATGTAAACACTTGTTGTGCCTTAATGTGGATCCCATTTCAAAACTACCTTGTGAAGTATATGCAAGCATTCCAAACTCTGAAATGTCCTCACCACTCCTGCTCTCAAGCCGAGCCATCGGGACCCTGAGTCTGTTTTATGTTATGACACTGTCTATGGGTTTTGTCCATGCCTTGTGCAGGCAGATAGCTGGGCTGTTCTACTTTCCTTCCGTGGGCTGTGTCTGCAGTTCCCCTTCAGCCTTTATGATGCTGTTTGTGTCTGTGTCTCTGCAGCCTGTTCTCTAGGCTAGAAGCTGGGGAGTGAGCTGTCTCAGAGTGGAAAATCTCAAGACCCCTGACACTGCTGTTTAGGGGTCAAATCCAGAGCCAACAATTCAATGTGACCTTAAAGGAGAACGTGGCATTTTGTTGTATAATTCTCTTGAGCTCTCTGCAGTCTCTCTGATAATTTCTGATTTTTCAAAGTCCTCACTCTTGACATCTTTAAGATCTTAAGTCAGAGCATGTAATTCTCTACTCGTATGTGTTATTTCTCCGACTGTGTCTAGCATCAGGCAGCAAAGAGCTAGAAAAAAAGGAAAACTCAAAGCAATGGGACTCCATCCTGTGTCCTGGCGGTTATAGCTTTTCTCATGAGAATCGTTCTCTTGGAGTGTTGGTGTCTGCCCAGCTGGCCCAGCTGGTGCTCTTTGGCACCACAGGGCGTCCGGACTGGGGCTGCGGTGGGAGCAGTCAGTGACAAGCCAAGCTCTAGTGAAACTGTGAGTGGGTTCTGTTTTGTTTGCTCCTTGGGCTGGAAAGCAAGGAGGTTCTCTTTCATCAGGGTTCTTTTTGTCTGTACACGCTGAACATTTTTGGATGTTGGGTTGCCTTTAAATCCAAACTGGGTGATGCCGAGAGACCAGGATGATAAGGAAAAGTTCGGCACTGATTGGAAGATTGAGCTCCAGCCTGCGCTATCATTTACGTTTCACGGTCCTTAGATGCCCCGTGTTTTCTACCCAGCTTTTCGTTGGCATGAACTGGGCCAAGGCTGGGTGTTCTTATCCATCTTTTTTTGCCTGCAGCTGCAGCCCTCATGTTAGAGTTAACACTGTTGTTTGTAACACAAACTCTGCGTGGGTGGAGCGGTTGACCAAACTTATTTCTGTGGATTTCTGTGTTTTAAACATGCATTATGGCATTGTCAAGTGTTACCTGTGATGAAATAAACGTAACCTCTGATTTAGCTCTGAGGATTGCAGACTGTGTGGACAGGGTCAAAGAGCAAACATTTTAGCTGGTCAGTAAATCTACTGAGGTGAACAACAGCCACACACGATGATAACCGATGAGGATGACTGTGTTAGACCCTGGTGACTGATGCTGAAATGTCTTTTACTTTTACTTTACGTGTGCTTTTTTTTTCCTTCAAGAAAATCGTGAATGCATTCACAAGGGCTCTGCCCCCATGCCTCTCACATCTGCTAAGCCATCCCTGGCAGCACCACCCTGTGGGGGACCAGCAGAGCACTCAGTGCAGGTGGGAATCCTGGGGAAAGGTAGCAGGCCTCATCCTCATCCTCGAGGGCTGTGGGCTGGGAGAAGCAGAGAGCAGTCTGATGCTGGGACCATCTGTGGTGGTGTTGACTGAGAGCTGGGTAGCTATAAAGGGAAATAAAGTAAACATTTTACTTCCTTCTGATCTTCAGTTTTTCACAGTATATCCCTAGATGATGCTTTGCTTATTTTAGAGTTAGCTCCTTAAGCTAATGCCATTCTCTCCCCTCCCTCCCTCCCTCCCTTCCTCCCTCCCTCCCTCCCAGGTCTTTATGTTTTTGAGGCAGGGTCTTGCCATGTAGCCCAGTGACCTCAAGCTTCCTACCTTAGTGGCTCTGGCTGAAATTTGGTTTTCCTCCATGTTTTATGTGCTGCTTCCTCTTAAGAAAAGCAGGGGCCCATTCATTCAGCTCCTTAGTGCTGGCACTGTTCTGTGTGCTACCAGTACCCAGCTTAAGTCACTATGATTTCGTTAGCATTTTTTCTTTTTATGAAGTCAGTGATACAAGTAGGAAAGTGGAGGCCTTGATGAAGTACTGAGTATTCCTGGTTTGTAAGGTTTGAGCTATAGGAAAGTATTTCTTTAACAGTTACTATGAAAATATTTTTGATGCCTTTGTTTATTCTACAGTTTTAAAACACTCTCCTTTACATGCTTGTCTTGATTACATGGTTCATTTAACTTGGTTTCTGTTTTGTGTGTATGATGTTGCCAGTATGTATGGATGAGCACCACATGCATGTCTGGTGCCTTTGGAGGTTGGAAGTGGGTGTTGGATCTTTGGGACTGGAGTTAGAAGTGGCTGTGAGCCAACATGTGGGTTCTGGGAAATGAAGCTGAGTCCCCTGCAAGAATAGTGCTCTTAGCCACTGAGCTGAGCTCTCTCTAGCCCTTTGTGGTTCTTTTTAACTGTGATGAGAAAAGGGAACTACAAACAGCCATTTAAGTAAGGAATGAAGCTCCAGTTGCTTCTTTCTCTAGTTATTTTTGTAGGAAGCAGGATTCCGTTTACCTCGGTGAGTCAGATGTAGTCTCTACCTTCAAGGAATGGAGAGTTCAGCCACCTTAAATAGTTTCAACTGCCTCTCGCATTCCTCAAGAGCATTTTAAGGGGACAGTGAGATGCAGTGGCCATAGATGCTCACGGGTGCGTTGAGGATTCCGTATGGGCCTTTGTGCACTGATTTCTGCTCAGATTCACACAGATCCCGTGCCAAGAAGCACAGGGCTGAGAGAAGTCATGGCCGTGGTCACAGTAGACAGTGTGGGTCCCCTGTGTGCTGAAGTCTGTGAGCACAGCTGCCTGCTTTCTGCTGTGTAGCGACATGCATAGCCCTTTAAAGCAAGGGGGGGGGTTATTGATCCGTTGGTTGGTAAACCATGACCCGAGTTACTGGAGCCCAGGCCAGTGCTGTATTATTTTTCTCTCAGTATTGAGAGATAGTTTGTGTACTGAGCTTCTCAGCCTTTTGGAGTGTATCCATTAATTCTTTAAAGTAAACTTAGAGTTGTTTTGTAGCTAGTAACCACAGCCCAGTGTGCTACAATGTTTATCACCCCAAGTTCTCGGCATCCTTCTGTGGGGCTTTTTTGCTAGTTTTTGCTCTATTTAGTGTCAGCTTTTAGGGTTTTCACCCAGGGCATATCAAATGGTTTTTGCCTAGGACAGCAAATCTGTGGTGTTCCATATCTTTCTGAAATGTTGAATATTCATTTTCTGAAAGTTACAACTCTTTGAATCCCAGAACACACCTGATCATAGAAGTTTCCAGTAAGGGACTGCAGATGGTTTGAGTATCTCAAGTCAGAACTCTTGCAGTACTTCTGTGTTCTCTAGTTCTCATTGAAGGCAGTGTGGACCCAGGGAGGGTGGGGAACCATCTGAAGTAACACAGTTCATGGTGGAGGCAGTGTGGGCCCAGGGAGGTGAGGAACCGTTTGAAGTAACACAGTTCTGTGAGTGACAAAACTGAGCATCAATCTCCCTGTGTGATTGCAGCCTCTCTGTGCTCCACTGCTGCCCCAGATATCCTTGGCCAGGTAGGAGGCCCTGAGGGGAGTGGGTAGTGCTGGGCCAGAGAGAAGGCACTGTGGCTGCCTGCAGAGGAAATCACCTTTTGTTTTTGATTTGATACATACTAAAGGCTTCTTAAGAGAGTTACCTCAAGAGACCATGAAATTGTGAGCTCACACTTCCTACTAAAGCACTTATTACTGTGTTCATTCCCATAGCCTGACACTCTCACAGTAGGGGCACTATCCAGAATGTCATGGCTTATGTTTAAAAAATTAGAGTCTTTTAATTTTTAAGTTTATTATATAAAGCAATGTGTAAACGGAGGCTCCTTTGTTCCACCTGATCCCACAGCTGCTTTTAAAATAACCACTCAGAGGCTTAATATTAATTACAAAGCATTTGGCCTATTGCTCAGAATCATTACTAACTAGCTCTTACAACTGAAATTAACCCATTTCTATTAAACCATGCCTTTCCAGTGCCTGGCTGGTGTCTCTCCAACTTTGCCCTTCTCTTCCAGTATCTCTGCTTGGATTTCCTGCCTGGCTCTATCCTGCCTTGCTGTAGGCCAAATCATCTATTTTATTAACCAATGGAAATAAAACATATTCATAGCATGCAAAAGAGTTACCCCACAGCAGCAATGTTTTTGTTACAGCATTTTTATACATTGATTATCATTATACTCTGTTCTTAATTTCTTCTTCCCTACTGGCATTACCCTCTCATGCTCTGCTTCTGCCTCCTTCCTCCCCCTCATGACTCCTTTCTATTTTTTTTTTCTCGAGACAGGGTTTCTCTGTAGCTTTGGGTCCTGTCCTGGAACTTGCTCTGTAGACCAGGCTGGCCTTGATCTCACAGAGATCCACCTGCCTCTGCCTCCCGAGTGCTGGGATTAAAGGCGTGCGCCACCACCGCCCTGCCTTTTTTCTATTTTTAATGATCTTATACAACATGCACTCACATACATACCACATATACACACACAACACAAACACACAGCCCATCAATTTAGATCTATATTCTGTATATGAGGTGTTCAATATTTGCTTTCTGAGTTTGACTTATTTCCCCTAAGGTGACCTCCAGTTCTGCCGATTTTCTTACAAATGTCATAATTTAATTTTCTTTCCACCTAAAATGAGTCCATTGTGCATCACATTTTCTTTACACGTTCATCTCTTGACGGGCACCTGGACGGGCTATTGTGATTCGTACAGTAATAATCACGAACGCGCCTGTGTTTCTATGCTGTGCCGACATAGATCCTTCAGGTGTGTACTCAGGAGTGGTGCAGCGGGGTCATGGGTAGTGAGTGCTGAGGGAAGCCCAGCTCTCCTGAAATGGCTGTCCCAATTTGCACACCCACTAGCGCAGAGTGAGGTTTTCTTGTCTCTGTATCCTCTCTAGCACTGACTGGGTGGGGTCAGTTCTCAAATCACTTTAATTTGCATTTCCCAGATGGATGGGGATGTTGAACACTTTTCCAAATATTTATTTACCATTTGTATTCTTCTTTTGAGAGCTATTTATTCAGTTCAGTAGCCCATATATTGATTGAATGATTTGTTCTCTTAGTGTTTAGTTTTTTTTTTTTACAGATCTTTATAGATCTTAGAAATTAATCCTTGGTCAGATGTGTAGTTGGCAAAGACTTTTCTTCCTGTTCTGTAGGCTGTTTCTTCATTTTGGTAAGTGTTCTTTGTTGTGCAGAAAGTTTTTAATTTCATATAATTCCATTCTTTAGGTCTGATTGTTTTCTGTGCTATTTGAGTTCTTTTTAGAAAGTGATGATTTGAGTGAGAATGGGTCCTTTAAACTGATATATTTGACTGTTTGGTCCCCAGTTGGTAGAACTATTTAGGAAGGATCAGGAGGTGTGGCCTCGAAGGAGGTGTGTCACTGGGGACAGCCTTTGAGGTTTCCAAAGCCCACAGCAATTAGTTTGTTCTCTGCTTCATGCTTTTGGATCAGATGTAAGCTCTCAGCTCCTCGCCCGGCACCATGTCTGCTGACATGCTCCCTGCCATGATAGTCATGGACTCACCCTCTGAAACTGTGAGGACCAAATTAATTGCTTTCTTTTATAAGTTTTTGTGGTCATTATATTTTAATCACAGAAATAAAAAAAGTAAGTAGGACACTTACATCTTGAGATGCCTTTCCTGTGCTTTACTTGAGCAGTTTCAATGTTCCAAGTCTTACCTTTAAACATTTGGAATTGGTTTTTGTTCAGGGTGATAAATTATAGATCTAGTTCATTCTTCTACAATAAAGATTTTTCTAGGCCTATTTGTTGAAGCTATTCATTAGGCTTTAAGCCTTTGTTGAAGAGTTAGGAGGCTGTGCCTTGCTGGTTTATTTCTAGGTGCTCTGTTCTATCCCATTGGCCTACACGCTTATTTTGTATCAGCACTGTGTTTTTTTTAATATATGACTGTAATATAATTTAAGATCAACTGTTGTGAAATGCCAGGTTTTTCCCCCTGTTCTAGTTATTTGTGTTCTTTCTAGTTTTAATAGAACTTTTTATACTTCTCTGAAGAATGCAGTTGGAATTTTGATGGAGAATATGTTGAAACTGTAGGTCATATTTGATTGTATCCATTTTTTACAATATTCTGCTCACCCAGGAGCATGGGAGGAGGGCTCTTTCCATCTTCTAGTATATTTTTCAATTGTTTTTAATTAGTATCTCAAAGTTTCCATGGAAGAAGAGAGAGAGAGAGAGAGAGAGAGAGAGAGAGAGAGAGAGAGAGAGAGAGAGAGAGAGAGAGGGAGGAAGGGAGGAGATCTGTCACCTCTTTGGTTAAGCTTATTCCTAGATATTTTATTTTTAAATGCTATTATAAATAGAATTTTTCAATTCATTTCTTGGCAAGCTCCTACTTGGTTTATTAGAAAGTTACTGATTTTTGTATGTTGGTTTTTATAAATTGCTACTTTGCTGAAAGTGTTTAAAAGTTTTTTTGGCATGAACTTTAGGGTCTTAAATATATATGAACATGTAGCATGCAAATAGAGATTTTTCTGACTACTTTTCCTGATTGGACCCTGCCATTCTTTTGTCTTACTGCTCTAGCAGAGACTTAAGTCCTGTCTTCACTAACAGATTGAGTGGGCTCTCGTGTCTCATTACTGAATTTAGAGGAAATATCTTCTCCCTTCCATATAATATGGGCTCTATGTCTGTCATATATGGTCTTTCTTTATGTTGAGGTATGTTTCTTCAGGGCTTTTTATCATGAAGGGGTGTTGAGCTTTGTCAAATGCCCTTTCTGCATTTTTTTGAGAGGACTATGTGATTTACATCCTTATGTTTGTACACTGTATTGTATTTATAATATGTGTACATTGTTCCAACCCTTGTCCATGGGATTAATATAACTGGTGTATGATATTACTATGCTCTTGGCTTAAATTCACAGTGTTTTTATTTTTGAGACTTTCTGCATCTATGTTAATTAGAGAAATTGGTCTGTACTTGCTTTGTTGTATCTTTACCCAATTCTGGTGTCAGAGAAACACCATTGTGGTGTGCTTCCCTTTATGTTTAGTGCAGCAGTTTGAGGGCTGTTAACATTAACTGTTCCTTAAAGATCTGGTAGAATTTGACAGTGAAGCCGTATGGTTCTGTAGCATGGATAATAAAAACCCAGAGACAGAAATTGGGGTTTAACCCAAAAATCAGAAAAACAAGGCAGCCAAGCCACTAGAGAAGTCTTACCTCTATCAAGGCTGGGTGGCTGCATACTAAGCAGACTAAACCTCTCTCTCCTCCCATTTTATTTCCCCTCCAGTGCTGAGTGCTGGAATTAAAGGCGTGTGACTCCCTAGTACTGGGATTAAAGGTGTGAGCCATCACCACCTGGATTTGTTCTGCATTGATTTTGTGTAGCTCAGGGTGGCCTTGAACTCAGAAACCCACTAACTCCTGGGATTAAAGGTGTGTCTCATCATTACCTGACCTCTAGTAGCTCTAGCTTTGCTTCTGGTCTTCAGGCAAGATTTATTTCTCAAAATACAAATAATATACTACTATAGATTCTGGCTTTTCTTGGTTGGGAGATGTTTTATTACTACTTAAATTTCATTTTCCTTTGCTGTAGATTATATTTTTGATTTAATCTGGTAGGTCACACAGGAATTTAGTTATTCTGGATTTTCTGGGTATTTGTTTGTTTGTTTATTTATTTATTATTTATGGAACATTAGTATCCCCTAGTGATTCTGGGATGGCGGATATAATTACAGATGCCCAGCTGATAAGTGAGTGCTTAGGATTTGAACTCAGGTTCTCAAACTTGCAGAACAATTTCTCCTAGCTACTGAGTCTTCTCCCCAGCTTCTTCCTTTACAGCTTCCAATATTGTTTCTGACTTTGTATCTTTGACATCTTTACTATGATGTGGCAAGGACAGGTCTCTGCTCTTTTTCTGTTTAGGTTTCTTAGTGCCTCTTGAGTGTTTGGATACCCATTCCTTCCTTTAGAATTGGGGGTCTTGGATTGAATTAATCCAATTGGATTTAGAATTGTCTAGGTCTTGGATTGAA
Source organism: Alexandromys fortis (assembly GCF_014885135.2). Classification (NCBI taxonomy): domain Eukaryota; kingdom Metazoa; phylum Chordata; class Mammalia; order Rodentia; family Cricetidae; genus Alexandromys; species Alexandromys fortis. Next base: position 2,767,372 of record NW_026067980.1, read on the forward strand.
TTAATCTACTTATTTGTATTCTCTTTGAAGTTATTGGCCATTTTTTACTAGTAAACTTTTGAAATTTTTTATCCAGCTTCGTACCTATTTTGATATATTTGAAATCAGCATTGGAGGAGTTACCATCTTTTGGTGGAATCACATTGCCTTGTATTTTCATGTTTCTTGTTTTTGCATTGTGATTTCACATCTTACGGTTTAAATATTTCCTGTTTTGTTGGGGGATGGTCTTATTTAGAAGCCTACTGTTGAGGACTCAATCCTCAGTGCCAGTCTGAGAGGAGAAAGAAAAAGGCTCTAACAGCAGTGATACTGAACAATAAAGCTATAGAGGTACTTCAAATAGATTAAAGTCCACTTAATACATTACCAATGATCATGAAACTAAAATGGAAGCGTTAACATAGAATGTACCATGAAGGTCAAAATTAGTTATGATGAATATGGAAGTAGTAGATGAATGAGATAAAAGCAAGGCATAGAAAGGAAATAGAAAATCAAGGTTAAATGCAGGAAAAAGAAGCGGAGAAGAATATCACGAAGAGGAAAGAAGTCAGAATCAGAACAAATAAGAGGGTGAAAGAAAAATATTTTCTGTTATAATAATCAAAAAGTTTTAAAGCAGAATTTGGTAGATGTAAGAAGAATAATAAAATAAAAACATAATTTTTTTATGCTTTAAAAGTGAGATAAAGTAGAATGCTACTAAAGTTGTCCATGGAGAGGAGGGGAGTATACAAAAGCAAAGGGAATGAAAGAGAAAAAGGAAAGATTGTTTAATAGGGAAAATGTGTATGAACAAAATTGGATGAATATATAAAAGAGAATATAACCAAAACTAATTTTGAAATGCAAACTAAAAATTACTGCTAAAAGTGCAATTGTACGAATGAAGAGCGGGTGCCCAAGGCGCTAAGGAAAGAAGCTGGCAGTGGGACAGACGAGAGCCTGCAGGTGAGCTTGTGAGCTGCCGTCTGTGGGCAGAGTCCGTGCTGGTCCAGTGTCCATGAGAGCTGTCTTCCCTTGATGTCACTTCCGTCTTAGTGCTGGTCATGCCTAGCTTTGCAGTCTGCGAGCACAGGAGGTTTTCCTGGCCTGCCGAGAGCCCCCTTGTCATCCTGGCTGGTGTCGTCGATGTTCTACACAAGGACTATGGGAAGCCACCACGGACAGACAGACAGATCTTTGTGCTCTGAAGACCGAGTGCTGCTCATCTGCCGTGCTGTCGATGTCCTGTGTGTCCTGCAGTCTCTTCCAAGGTGTGCTCAGTGACACCTGGGCCCCACCTCTTAAAAGTCCCCCACCTTGTGGCTGGAGAGTTGGCCCAGTGGTTCCGAGCACAGGCTATTCTCTCAAAGGATCCAGGTTTGATTCCCAGTACCTGCATGGCTGCTCACAACTGTAACTCTAGGTCCAGGGGATCCAAGCCCATACATAAAAAAAAAATAAATAAAATTAGAAAATACAACTTTTCCGCCTCCTAGTAGCACCACCCCGTGTGGTCAAACCTTTAACGCAGGACTCTTTGGGAGGCATTCACGATGAGAGCCGTAGCACCAGAATGTTCTCTATCTCATTTTCCCTCTGTCAGGTTCAGCACTTTCCCTATGATTTATTTGCTTACATTTGCTGTCCATCTGTTTGCATGTTTGCTGTTGGTGGGTATGTGTGCTAGTGTTCCTCTCTGATTCGGTGGTGCGCGTCATCTCGGTTTCTGTTCGCGCGCATGTGCAGAGGGTGACGGCGAGGTGAGGCGGTGAGACTGGAGCGTGTGCGCCCTCGCCCACTTTGCTCAGACCTCTACCGCCTGTGTTCTCCCTCAGGAAAGCGCACGTGCTCCGACGGCCTTCATGTTCTTGCTAATGCTTGATGTCGGAATTTAAAATTCTCAAGCGAATTGTTCTAAAGAGTACGTCACTGCGATTTTATTATTCGTTTCCGCAGTCCTAATGACAACGAGCATGTTTTTAAACCACCACTTAGTTTGCTATTTCTGTGAAATGTCTGTTTAGTTTCCTGCCCGGTTTTCTCCTTTGTTGTCTGGTTCACACAAATTCACGGAAACTCCTTATATAGTCTGTAGACTAACTGTTTGTTGATTATATGTAGTAGATATACTTTTCTGGTTTGTGACTTGTCCGTTTTGGTTTTTTTTTTGTGTGTGTTTTCTTTTGATAACTGATCATTAACTTTTATTTCATATGTATTTCATGCGTGTATGGATGTGCACCATGTGTTTGTGGAGGGGGCCAGAAGAAGGTTTTGCTTCCCCTTAAACTGGAATTATAGGCAGTTGTGAACTGCCTGAAGTTTTTAACAGTTGATAGTACCTCCTGCTCCTCCAGAGAACCTGGTTTCCAGCACACACAGTTCCAGGAGAATGACACCCTTTTATGGCCTCTGTGGGCACTCACATACAAGTGGTACAGCCATATATATCTACAGGCAAAACATTCATACACATAAGAGATTTCTTTAATAAATCCAGCTTGTTAAAATGTCTGTGGGTTGTTTTCTAAGACTTTCTTTTCTTAGGATTTAGGTCTTCGAATGCTGTTGTAATAAACCTTTGTGTAGTGTGAGGTGACTTGGGTTCAGCATTTCCGTGTGTCATTCTTTGCAGTGCAGAGGACTCACGTGGGTGGGATGACCTTTGTCTAGCTCTCTACAACAGCAGTTTTATCCTTTATGTCCAGCTCTTTCTGGGGCCTCTGTTTTGTGTCAGCAGTAACATTGTCTGTCTGTCCCTCTGCACCCTGATATGTGAATTAACTATACTCTTGTAACACCCTGATGTCTGGTAGGTCAGATAATTTCATCTTACTCCACTTTATCAAAAGTGTCTTGGAAAGTTTCTTACTCTTTGAAAGAAAAATAACAGATAAAAAACATGACAGTGTGTGTGTGTGTGTGTGTGTGTGTGTGTGTGTGTGTGTGTGTTGGGCTCTGGAATGGGATTTAGCATTGGCGTTAACGTCATTTGTTTTCTGCAAGTCCTGCTGTTTCATGGGAGTGCAGGTGTTGTGAGACTTGTTAACTGGAGGGGAAGGAGAAAGAGAAGGGAAAGTCCTCGGATGGACTAGTGTCTCCTCCGTTTAGGTTCCGCTGCAGCAGTAGTTCTGAAAGGGTGGAGGAACGTGAAAATGGCTGTAGAACCATGTTTCATGAGTTGAACAAGGCCGGCACCCCTTACAGCCGAGTTGTCTTGTGCAGCAAATGGGAAGCAGCTGGTTGGTGTTCCGTGACTGGTGTGTGGTTTGCTCTTAATACTGCCTTGATTTCATGGGAGGGGGATGAGCTGGAGGCCTTGGAGAATAATATATCTAGTCCTCTGACCGCTGCATGAGACCAGCAGCAGACAGAATATGTAACGTGTCTACCCAGGCATGAACAACCCCCTCCATGAACGTCTCTATAGAAATGTTTGTTTTGCTTTCTCTTATGCTGCCGCCGTCCCACACTTTATGACACTTGTGCAGATTGCAGCCTTTCCCGACACTGCTGTGTTCTCACGGTACCGAGGGCTGAACCCAGGGCCCCAGACACTGCGGGCAAGAGAGCTGTCATTCAGCTCAAGCACTGTGTAGATTTACGGATGTGCTTTTGAGAATTCTAGACAAAGAGGAAGCATCTCCAAGAAAAACTCGGTTCTTTGAAGCCCTTACAGCCTTCACACTGCCAGGGTCTCACCACAGCCCAAGGAAACACGCCGTTGGCTAGGACTCCCTTTCGTGTTTCAGCAATACCCTCTTTACACCTACACCAGCCAGGGCGGCTTCCCTGCTCACATTTCAAACATGAGCACACTGTAGTTCTTGGCTTTGTTCCTACTGCCTTCTACCTGGGATGTGCTTCTACGTTGGGGTTGTAGGTCAAACATCACCTCAGAAAGGTCTTTCCTAACTCACCTGTGGTCCCAGGCATCCTGTGTGTGATTCCCATGTACACCTGGCATCTGTCAGCTCTCCTCCAAATACCCTGCATCTCCTAGAGAGTGGCTCTGCCTTCGGTGCCTAGGTCCATGTGTGACTTTATCAGTAGAAGCTGCTTGCTTAAGGAAGAGCACAAAGAGGCTCCCTGGAGCAGGCATGGACCACCAGCCCCTCCTTAGAGCCTTGCATCATCTTGCTTGCCTCTGTTGGAATGCACAGGCCATCTGAGCAGCTCTCTGAAGGGTATTTATTTGATGATACTCCAAGCATCTTGAGGCAAAGGTCTCTCTTAATTTTCCCCCTTTTGTTGTCCTTGCTGTCTTCCTCTGGGGCCCAGGACTGAGCCTTGCATGCTGCTTTGCTTGTGGTAGACCCTAGCTGTCTGTTAACAAGGAGTGCGGTTAGCAGTTGTCTTCCCCAGGGACCAGAGCAGTGCATTAGCAGTGTGATTGTCATAGGCAGATGGCTGGCTGAAGTAGCATTTCCATCCCGGATTCCTTTATATGCTTTTCTTGAGTCTTGTGTGACAAAATTCTGTTACTATGGTCTTTGTGAGGAAGGGACCAACCTTTCTCGTTCACTGCTTTTCCTTTGGTGGCTAGTGTGGTGCCAGATACAGGGCTCCTGTCCTCAGTAAATGCTTGCTCATGTTTCATGACTGATGTTAAATTCAGCTTGCAAGAAATTTCTGTTTGCTGTCCAATCACTATTTTAAAATTGCAGGATTTATTTATCTCGTCCATACAGGATCCTGAGGGAACAAGCAGGTGCTCACTGTGAAAAAGCTTCTGTCGCTCACTTCCTTCTAATCCTGACTTGCAGGGCCAGAGTGACGTGTGACTGCTTCCTAGTGGCTACGTGTGACTGCTTCCTAGTGGCTACTCATGCCTGTCAACCTCGAAGTCTCTGCTGATTAGATGACTCGGTCTGCTTTGAAAGGTGCCCCATGATCCTAAGGAATATGGACACCTTTCCAAACAGTTGTAACCGATTCCGTCATTGCCAGAACTAGCCTCAAGGGTTTGATTACAGAGCAATGATAACCTCCTATGCTTCAGTGCCAAAGTTACATGGGGTGGGCCGAGGACAATGTAGCCACCCCTAGAACATTCCATATTTGTAAAGGAAAAGCATTTGTAGTTTGGAGAAGCTCCACTAATACGTCATTGCAATGTAGACATGCTTTTTTTTTTTTTTTTTTTTTTTTTTTTTTTTTTTTTGTTNTTGAGACAGGGTTTCCTCTGTAGTTTTTGGTTCCTGTCCTGGAACTAGCTCTTGTAGACCAGGCTGGCCTCAAACTCACAGAGATCCGCCTGCCTCTGCCTCCCGAGTGCTGGGATTAAAGGCATGCGCCACCACCGCCCAGCTTGTAGACATGCTTTGTGAGTGAGTTTCTGGGCACTTACAGGCATGTCTTCTGTATGTGGCCTGCAATGGCAGAAGCCAGAGCAGGGATGTGTCCAGTTTGGCTGGGAAGGATTGTGACAAGAGTCTGTGAACAATGGGAGCTCTGGTTTATGGATTTCTCTCTCATTGAAGCTGCACGGTGAGCCAGAGCCAGAGACCAGACAACTGGAGACTCAACCCTATGGCTCTTACCTTGGTGAACCTGGTCCATCCTCCCTTGAGGACGCAGAAATGTCAGAGGGGCTGTTTGGATTTCAGAAGAGAAGACACTGCTGTTTGGGAGCAGTGGGGTGGCAGGGCAGTGCAGTGTCCTTTTCGGATGGATGTTCATCTGGCTGCTGTGAATCTTCACCCCCCCCCCCCACGCCAAGACAGCTAAGGCAGTTGGTGCTCTTTAAAATGACCTCTGACTTCTAGCAAGAACTTAATGCCATACGGTATTTACTCATTTCTAGACAGAGGTCCTCATGCTCTCTTCCCTCCCGTGGCCTCTAGCACCTCCCCTTGTGCTGTTAGTTGATGGCCTTTCTTTCTGTTTCTCTGAGAAAAACGGAAGCCACCAGAAGCTCAACGCCCTTTGCCTACATTTCCTTCCACAGTGCCGCAGCCTCCCCTGGTGTGCAGAAGATCCATGCTTCTCGACACCCTGCCTCTAGCACCCACAGACCCCAGATGCCTATGTCCCTAGCCATTCTTGCCCCTACCAGTTCTTGCTCCCGGGCACCCTGGCCTCTAGCTGTCCTTGCTACCAGCTGTCCATGCCCCTAGTTGCCAGTGCGGCTAGTTGCCCGTGCCTAGCTGATCATGCCTCTAGGTGTCTTTGCTCATTGCATGCCAGGTTGATCCAGTCTTGCCTGTCAAAATGCATGTCACTGCAGTCCTCTTGTCTCTTTCTGGCTTTTATCTTTATTTTATACTGAATCTATTGAGTCAGGGTAAAAATAGACCATTTTTGTTTCTTCTTTGCTGGTAACAAACCCTATATGGAACCCCTTTAAGCCACTAGCTATATCCTCATTTCTTTCTCCTTTGAATAGTGGAAGCAGGGGCCTGATCATGAGTCTAGCATAGGCAGATGGTCACATTTGGTTCAATTGATCAAATTGTCCCTGCCAGAGAGATGTACAGGACTCTCTCATCAGCCCATATTTTCTTTGAAGGACTGGGGGCAAGTTCATGAAATGTCTCAGAGCCCTCATCCTGAGACCATCACGTGTGAGCAGGCTGTGCACTGGGCCAGGGTCAGCCAGGCAGGAGGGGTTTCATAGCCTGGAGCAGGACAAGGAGAGGGAGAGAGGGAGAGAGGAAGAGAGAGAGGGGAAGGAAAGGAGGGAGGGAAGGAGGGAGGAAGGGAGAGAGAGAGAGAGAGAGAGAGAGAGAGAGAGAGAGAGAGAGAGAGAGAGAGAGAGAGATTGTGGGAAATGATTGGCTTCTCCGGTGTCTGACTTCCTGCTTATATGGTATCCTGGTAGATAATATGGAGAAGGAAAAGGAAGTCACTTTTTAGACAGAAGAGTCATCGTGGATACAGGCCCTCACATACTAAGTAGGGCCAGGGGGCCCGGGGCCGAGCAGTGCAGCGGCTGCCTAGTGCTTGGATGCCATCAGCTTGCTCAGCTCCGGGCACTGTCTGCGTGGAGCCGATAGGAATAGGTGGTTGCTTGAAGCAGCTACGAATGTCTCGGTCTCACCAGGCTGTTCCTGATGCCATGAAGCCATCTCTGTTGGCAGAGAGGCTGAGGGGGAGGTGGGGACACTGGCAAGGGAAGGGCTGTGATTGTCCTGTGTCCAGGATGCCAGTCACAGGACAAGTGCAGGTGTGTGTTTAAATTATCCACGATTCCTAAGTGCCACAGTAACTGTGTCTTTCAGACCTCCCGATTTGTATCTCTGCGTAAGACAGTGAACTCTATTGTGAAAATCTAGTTATGAGACAGTACAGCCAATGTGATGATTGTGATGGTCCCCAGCTTTTTAGTTTGCTGGAACATTCTAGACCGCAACTGTCCAGCTCTAATTGGTACTTCCCTTCTCTCTTCCCTTCTCTCTCTCCTTTTATTTCCCTCCTCTTCAATCTCTCCCACAAACTCCTGTTTTTGAGTGGCTCTCTCATAGCCCAGGCTGGCCTTGGCTTTCCTGTGTACTTGAGGACAGCCTTGAACTCCTGATCCTCCTTCCCCCGTCTTCAGGTTGCTGGGATTAGAGGTATATGCCCCATGGCTGGCTCTTTTTGTCTTTTTCCTTCATCACATTATTTCATCATTATTCGCTTTCCGGTTTGATTATCTTCTGTCCCACTTTCTGTCAGAGAAGGGCTGTGTCTATCCTGCTCATGGGTGTGACTCACCCTTGTCTCTGCTGGCCTCTGACCGCCTGCTCTTTATTCCCTTCCGTCTCCTTGCTGTTCACACGCCAGACTTGCTCTGCCCCAGGGCCTCTGTACTTGCTGAGCCTTCAATCTAAAAACTTTTTCTTTTTTCAATCGTGATTTCTGCCTGACTGGCTTTCATCCTCATTGACCTTCACACAGTGACCTTTCAGTGATGCCAACTCTGGATCTTTATCTAAAGCCACACACCCCCTAACCCTTTATACCAGCTGCCTTGTTCCCACCCCATTGTCCCGTTTACAGCTTACTTAATGTTCTCCGTTGCGGTCTTCTCCCCTGGAATGAGAGGTCTTTGAGGACAGGAAGGAAATTCTGCTCTCATTTTGTGGGATGTCTAGTTTTGGGGAGAGTTCTGGGCCTGGTGGACCCTCTGCAAATCTGAATGAGTGGATGAGTGTGAACAGTGTGCGCGGAGACTGATATGCAGTGGGCGTGGCTTACCCCCTTTTGTGTATGTTGTTTTCTGAGACAGGGTCTCGTATATTACAATGCAGTCCTGGTTGTCCTGGAACTCACTCTGTTGACTAGGATGGCCTGGAACTCAGAGAAGTTCACCTGCACTGCCTATTGATAATAGCCCGTTATCCCACCTAAGCAACGAAACCCCACCTCTTTCTGTCTCCTGCTCTCTAGTTAGAGTTGTTATCATTCTCTCTGTGTTTGTTCATCGTCTCCAGAGTGGGAACTGGGACGGGTATGTAAAATGAGAAGATTGTTTTAAAAACTGAATAACTAAGTAAATAAATTTAAAAAAGATATATCCAGCTCCCCTGCAGGAAAGACAAGTTTCCCACACCTGCTCTCCCTCCCTTCTGTTACCCTTGCCTTCTCCGTTGGTCTCCTTTGTTCCCCGAGTTCTGCATCTACTTTCACGTCACATCTGCTCACGTGGCTTTATGTATGTGAAAGATATAGGAACTACAGATGCGGGGAAATGGGATACTTGTTTCAGAAGCCGACTGACTAGGGCAGTGAGATGTGCCAGGAAGTTCCCGGGGGGGTGGGGGAGGGCATCAAGAGTGCAGCACCTGAGCTGAGCCTACAGCATGGTGGCGTTTCCTAGACATGGCTAAAGGGGATGGAAGTGGTAATGGCTAAGCAGGGGTGAGGGAGATGGAGCAGATTCACTCATTCTTGGTGTCCACTTGAGCCGGGCTCTGTGCCTGCCTCTGTCCCTGCTCTGGTAGACAAAGTCTCATGTGAGATAAAGTCTTCATCAGGGGCCTGATGAAGGCAGAGGAGGGAAGCCTTCATCCTCCTTGCTGGGGAAGATTCTGAATGGAGCATCGAGGTGGGATGATGAAGGACGAATCTGTATCATGTGTATGTCTGGAGCTTGAGGGCCACCCATGTGGTTTGGAAGGCCATGTGGTAGAGATCCTGCAGTGGCAGAACTAGGGTCTAGTGCTGTGATTGTTAGATGCCACTTCTGCAGGGTTAAGTCTGTCCAGGTGTGTGTCCAGTTGACCGGTCCTCATTCTCAGCTTCACGATCTTGCCACTCTGTAATTCCCAGACTACTGGTGGTGCATCGTGGGGGTGGCATGCCACAGGTATGGCCAGGCCTGTGTGCCAGGCAGTGTGCACAGGCTGAGGCTGGGAGGCCAGAGTCGGCATTGAGCTCTGGGCCGAGGGGTCTGATTCAGAGCTGCTCTGTGCCAGGGCTGTAGGTGACTTCATGGAGAATGCTGGTATTGCAAACTGCACTTTAGAAGGCTGTCTTAATATTTTTACTCTCAACAGTAAGCTAAAGCTGACATTGGCAGGCTTGTTCAACAAATGTAAAATAACCAGAAAAGACATTCTGAAGCATTCTGGAATGAAACAGATGGACCAAGCAACCATGTTAAAAACAGCAAATCATAGCTTGAACTTCAGTTAATCATAATAAAATTTCTCTATCCTTAATTAATTTGAAGCATCTCCCTGAGTAGTTTTCTATTTTGGTTCCCTTTACTTAAAAGACCTTGTTATTATAGGGCACCCCAGTTAAAGATGCCTCACGCTTGACATCTGAGCCAAAAACCTTATCATTTAGGAAATGCTATCCTTCACGAGGTTTCCGGAGTGGCTGTTTGTTTCTCACAGATTCTTGGGGGAATTTATTTCGTCTTCTGCTGACATAGGAATAAACAAAACTGTATTCACTTAGTGACTTCAAAACCTCCCCGTGCCTGAATCAAGGTTGTCCTGGACTTAACCTCTGCTCCCAGCCGGCTGCTGGCAGGCTCTGTCTTTGTCAGGTGAGCACTGACTGATAGACTGGGATGGGCAGATGGCCTGTGCTTGTCAAACCTTAGCATATACCATTCCTGGTCTGCGTGCACACGAGCCGAACCCTTGTGCTGCAAGGACACCGTGCAGTAGGGCTGTGAGGCCCCACACGTGAAATGATGCTGGGGCCTTTCTGAGGCTAAGGAAGCCAGGTTGGGCAGAAGAATCCAGAGGGAGGCGGAGGGACAGGAGGGAAAGGGTGTTACTGTAGCTGAGTGGAGCAGTGACCACATCTTTCAGATTTCATCCCAGATGGGCGTCAGACAGGTGTCTGGCTCATGGGCCACCATGACTCACTTGCTCTCATGAGGCTGCCCCCAGGTGGCACCAACATGGCTTTCTCTACTTTGCATAGCCTCTTAGGAATGGGAAATTTGGTAGTATCCGTATAGGCCATGCTCTAAAACTGACTTTTTCGTTTGAGGGGATTGTGGAGAAATGCAGCCTGTGGTCAGCGGGAAGTCTATAATTTAACAAGGGAGTCACATGATCCCTTGTTCTGCTCACTTGTCCTCAGTGATAGACGTGTGTCTGATTCCATCTGGACACTGCCCTTCCCCAGACCGTGGGTGCTTCATACTGAGTGCTCAGTACTGATCACTTAGTGCTGCTCTGTGTTCTTCCACCGACTGCTTGGCACTGACTTCTCAGTGCTGAGATCCTCTTCCATAGACAGAGGGTGCTCAGACTGCTGACTGTTCCTCAGTGAGCAGTGCTCAGTATTGCTGCCAGCCGTTCTCGGTCACTAACCCCGTGAATAGAGCAAGAGCTTCATTCACACTCGGCCAGCTCCTTTGTGCCTTCCACCGGCTCACTACAGCGCTGCCTGTGCAGTGCGTACTTCTTTGGACAATTAAGTAAATGTACATCCAAATTAATCCCATTTGCCTGACTAGAGAAGGGGCTTTCGCTGTTGAAGAGTATGAGCCGGGGCTTCCTCCTGGCCAAAGATGGCTTTGGATGAGAGTAGCTTCCTTCCTTCAATGGGTGTTCTTGGCAGTCGGGATGGGGAGAGGGAGACCCTGTCAGTTTTACTCGATATTTTTTTTCTCAGTGCTGACTACAGCGCTTGGCATGGGGCAGGTACGGAATAATTGTTAAGTGATTGAGCACACAAATGAGGTGCCCCTGCTTTTCTTACACTGTGATGGTTGTTCAGTCTCAACTTCATCCTTTCTCCTCAGCATCTTCTTATAGGTGTGTTCATAAACATACATACACACATACATAATACACACATACATATACAATACATACATACATATATGTGAATACATACATAACACATACATAATACATACACAGACATACACACAATACATACATACATGATACATACATGCATAATACACACATACACAATACATACATGCGTGCATGCATGCATACACACATGTTCAGCATAGTGATTGGCACATGGCAATGACATTAGGATGCACTAGTAGATGAGGGAAAGTACACTGAGCAGGAGTTGGAAGATTTGGGTCTGGCTGCCTGACCAATCACAGGACCTGTCACACCTCATAGAGAGGCCAGGAGTCCTGTCTCAGGGTAGAAGAGTCCTGCTGTCCAGCTGCACTGCTCTACTGATTGCTGTCCTGTCTCCCTTGAAGATGGCTTGTGTAGTTCATTGAGAGGGAGGGAGGGAGGAAGGGAGGAAGGGAGGAAGGGAGGAAGGGAGGAAGGGAGGAAGGGAGGAAGGAAGGGAGGGAGGGAGGGAGGGAATTCTTAGTACTGATTGAGCTTCACACACACATGAGTGTTTTCTTGTGTCATGAAAACATGGAGGAACCCTGTGATGCTGGACATGTGGCTAATGGGCACACACTTCCCACTTCCTCAATGGTCTCCTGAGAAGCTGTTACTTTCCTATGCCTAGGTAAGTACATGAGTGTAATAGAAACATGCCGTCAGCATAGAAAACTCGGAGATCACAATGAACTGTTCATAGCTGTCCACAGGAGGCGGCACTGAGACAAGCAAGATTAACATTATATATATTTTATATTGTCCTAGGCAAGTACATATACATATCACACACCGTTGAAATGGTTTCTGTCTCTTAGCAGTTATTCTGTATCTCACGTTCCAAAGTAAATTGCCAACTAGGAAGCCTTGTTTTGACATCGCCTCTGTAACCTGCGCAGGACCATGACCAGTGTGAAGCACGGCAAATGCTGAATGTTCCTTGCCTTTCTTTAATGTCAAGGCTGGAAAGATACTGAGTCGTAACCCAACATTCTAATTTAAATATGGAACAATTAAAACAAGGATAGAAACAGACCCAATGTCCAAGCGTGGGCAGCAGCAAAGCTGTACCGGTCAACCGTGCCTTCCGTCTCCTCTCCACCTCTGCCCCTGTCATGAGTTCAGTTGCAGGCACCAGAAAGGCCCTGGGCTGGGGCTTTTCAAGAAGAGGCCAACTGAAATTTGGTTCATTTTACCGTCATCTTGGGTTCCTGGCTGCTGGAATAACATCTGGATGTCTTGAAGCAGCTGCCTGCGGTGGAGCCTTCGGCTGCTTTCACAGCCTTGGTGGATTTCTGGGTCAGCTCCCATCTGAGGCGTCTGCCTGGTCATCATCACTGGTGCTGTGTGCTGGGTTCTGCAGCCCTATTAGCATTCTAATTTTGGCGGGAACGATCCTCCCATGATGCTGTGTGACTCTCCTGACATGTTTCTTGTCTGCCTTGCCTTTTAGGCACAGTGGGAAGGAATCCTTCCTATAGAAGGGTCTTTCCTCGGGCCCCGATAAGCATGTAAATCCTCCATTCTTGCCTGCGGTTTCTCTTACCAAGCCATGTTATTCACCAGTAAGCATTTCCTGTTTACCCTCCTCAGTCAGAATCTTCCATGGAGGATCTAGCCTTCTTGGGCTGTCCTGGCCTAGAGAGAAAGGGGGCATATGTCTAGAAAACCCTTTACTCTCTGGTGACCCAATAGCAAACAGAAGAAGGACTCTGGCCAGTCTGTGGCTGGAGGCCTTCCTCATGGTGGTTGGGGGAAGAGCTTTGAAAGGAGGGCATTTGACTTAGAATGTGTGATTAAAAATGGAACTCGTCGAGGTTACAGGCTGAAGAACAAGTATGGGGTGAGAAGGGTGGGGGCTGAAGTCCTAGGAAAGGCAGCCAAGGAGGAAACTCAATCAGCGGCTCAGTGGGGCAGCCCAAGCGCCTCTGTAGGCTGTAGCTCTTGGGTGACTGCACTGCCCAGTCCACCTCCTCCCCTTCCACTCCAGCTCTTTGGTGCCCGTGGCCCGGCAGGCTGGAGCATGCAGCAGGTTTTTATTTTACTTTATTTATTTATTCTTTGAACAGGCTATTGATCAGGGTTCTCCCGGCTGCTTAGGGTCCTGGCGATGGGTGTGAAATGATCTGGGGGCTCTCTGAAACTGCGGACTTGGGTTTGGCTGTACATGTGCCCTCTTTGCTCTTCAGTCTGTTAACTCTTGAAAGACCATGCACCTTGCATGTAGATAACCTCAAAAGCTCTTCATAACTCTTGGACCATGGGAAGATTATTCTGGGGGAGTTTTCATCCCACCGGGAAGCTTCCCTGAGCTTTAGCTCCTATGGACAGTGTGTTGTCATGGACCTTGGTCTTGCAAACTGAATCGTGATGTTTGCTCAGGGAATAAAATGCAACAGCGTGGAGTTTTTCAACCGTTTCGCCTGTTCTGGGAGCCCGAGGCTGACTTTGACAGCAGACATTTCTGCCTTCAGTCCTGCTGTCTACCTGATCCCACCTGCTTCTGCCATCTAGTGCAGGGACAAGCCTTGGGGCACCCTGACAGCAAGCTGAGTCTAGGACTATGTGGCTAGCACCCCCAAATGCACCTGAGCTACCTCTTCCCACAACTCTTAAACCTCATGGTCCCCAGACACGGGTGTGGACCCAAGTAAGCATCCCTACCTGTTCCTAGGGCCTGCTTGTACTCCTCCCATAGTCCTCCCTTGACTTGATAAGGAGAGCTTGCACCAGCAGCAGCTCAGCATAGGAGACAAATATCCCTGAAGCTGCAAAGCTGCCAGTTTGATGCTCTCCTTGGGGACTTTCTTCTTGGTGAGTCTGTATCGTTTATAGTCAGGGGGTAGGGGCTCTACCAGGTTGGATGTGAGGTGCCCAGCTGAGGGCAGGGATGTGGACCGCTGCCTTGGCATCTTGTTAAAGTGCTGGCCCGTTAAAGAGCTGCAAGGAGATAGGTCGGCATTTGTTTCCCAGTCTGGTTTAGTCTGTCCTGTAACAGTGGGTGAGATCAGGGATGAAAGCGCCCCGCTTCATAGTTGTTCCGAGTCCTTTTTGGAAACCCAGGAGCAGCGTGTCTGCTCTGTGGCCTTGTCCTCTGCTGGAGTCAGCAGCTGTGGTGTATAGTATTTTAGGCCCCTGAGCAGATCATCAGCTGGCAGCTTTGCGGCTTCAGGAATACTCGTTTCCCATGCTGAGCAAGGGCTGCTGCTGGCGCAAGCTCTTTTCAAGTCAAGGGAGGACGGTGGAAGGCGTCCAAGCAGGCCCCTAGGAACAGGTAGGGATGCTTACTTGGGCCCATACCTGTGCCTGAGGACCATGAGGTTTAAGAGCCAAAAGGAGCAAAGGCCTAGCCCAGGTGGTATCCGGATACCCCAGTGTGAGCATCTCTCTATTCCCCTGTTCCTCTGGGCAGTTCTTATTCATTTGATAGCTCATTGGTGGTTTAGGAAGAGCACCGAGAGGGAGACAGAACGCGTGCTGTGCTCAGCAAGGCTTTTAGCCAGGAGGCAATGGACACCAGCAACTGTAACTAATACAAGGTCATAGGTGTCATAAGAAACCTGGAGACGCATGCAATATGGGGGCAAGCGAGGGAGAATTAGGTGATTGGAGGTCATGTTTGCTGTGTTCCTTCCCGGGTGGCTTCCATTTCCTTGCTGTTACCTAAAACTTCCACAACAGCCCTGCTTGTTTCTACCGTACTATATTGTTGCCCCAGAAGCCCTTCTGCACTGTGGGTTACACACAATTTCTAGAAGCCCTAACGTGGGAATCATAGGAACAAAGGTTCTCCCACCCCTGTTCAGGGGGAGATGACCTTTGGGTGCCTGCTCGTGGCTCCAGCGGTATTGGGCGTCTGTTCCCCTGCTAAGCCGCAGCGTCTCCTTGAAGCGCTTGGACGATCTCTTCTTCAATATCCTTGGCCATCAACTGCTGTCCTGTCCATATTTGCTTAAGGAAAGGCTTAAGAGAGAGGGTGTCTGCAGATCACGCCTGCCTCCTGCCTGCCCCATGGCCTAAATCACTCTGTTAGAGTCTGGTGGTTCTGGCTTGGAAAAGCAGAGTGGTGGAAAGGCACAGAGAGGCTGTCAGGAACACGTAATGTCTCAATAGACCAAGACTTGAGGCCTTCCTGAAGAACAGAAAGCTTGGTTCACACCCTGTCTTTCCGCTTTTTGAAAGAAAAGGATGTGTCAATTTGCGCTGCCTCCTTCCTTTTTGAATGTGGGTCAGAGCTGCCTTCCCCACATGCTTTTGTCGAATCACACCTAGACTTCTGGTGAAATGCTTGTTTCATAAATCAGATTTAATTAATAGGAACAGGGAAGGTGAAACACGGGGCTGACAACCCTGGTGAGATGATGTGACTTCCTGCCTGCCCAGAGGGGCCTCTGGGGTCAGCCGCCCTCCCACTTGGAGAGCCAGACTTCTGGGAGTGAGGCTGGGGCACTGGCCAACAGTGTGTAGCTTGGATTTGCTTCTGAGCAGATATGACTGGCCCACTTCTAGCCCTCACGCCAGAGAAATTGTCATTGCCTTAAAATCTTTTTGACAGGAAGAAACAAACAAAGCAGACTGTGGGTCGGGGCCAGGCTTAGAACTTGAAGCCAAGCTGACCTACTTTCACCATGGCTTTATCAAAGCCTGCATTGTAATTCCACCTCCCAACTGCTGGCGTCTTGGGAGCTGAGCACCTGACTCTGAGCAGGAGGAGAGCAAGCCTGAGGAGCTTGTCCTTGTGCGCTGCTGGGCTGGGGAGCAGGGGAGACTGAGCCTTCCCAGAGCCCACCTGCTGATGACTGCTCTATAGGAAGACCTCCTGGGGAAGAGTGGCTGCCCTCTACTTCCTGCTACAGGGTCATTCCTTGCCCAGTGGGCTTTTATAACAACACCACCCCTGTTTGACCTTGACAACTTCCCAGTGAGGGAGCTGTGCTCACTGTCTTATCCTTGACCCATAGTGGAGGAAACTGCAGTTCACGCTGGAGCTGGAGACGTGGTGAGAGGCCTTCATGGCGCTGTTACCATGGCATGCACAGGTCGCAGCCGAGCACCCACATAGAGTCTGTGCCTCTGCAAGTCTCCTTCTCTCAGATCTTTTATTTTCTTCCTTGTTTGGTTTAAGGAGTTCTAGCTTTGGTTCGGAAACCAAATAGGTTCCAAATTGAACATACGGTCCATGGGTAATGGGCCAGCAAGCAGTCTCCTCTTGAAAACACTGGAACTCTCCTGAGGGTTCTAGTGACAGTCTGGGCACCTTGTTGATATGGGCATCAGCTCCTTGTAGGCTGGGAAGCAATCCCACCCAGTGTAGGGGCCAAGGGAATTCAGGCAAAGAAGAGGAGTTTCCCGCTATGGTTTCCCTGCACTCATAGTTTCTCTCTCTCTCAGTCTCTCTCGCTCTCTTTCTGTGTGTGTGTGTGTGTGTGTGTGTGTGTGTGTGTGTGTGTGTGTGCGCGTGCATGCATGCAAGCTTCCTGGCTTCCTGGGTCATCTATTCTTTGCCTGTTGTCTAGTTTTTCTCATTTTTCTCTGATGTAATAATTCTGTACCTGTTTTTTTCTAGCACTATATCGTTTTCAGTAATGAGGGAATATCATTTAAAAATACTGAAGTTAATCCCCCCAGTTTTTAAGTCATTGTGGACCACAAACAACAGTACAAGGACTGAAGACAGGCTCTCTTGTAGCCCTGCCTGGCCTGGACCTCACTCCCAGATCGTCACCTGCCTGTGTCTTCAAGTGGTGGTTATGGACTTTGCACCACCACACTCTTAAAGAGAGGGCCGGTTTGAGGAAAGGAGGTAGGACCGTGGACTCTGTAGGACAAACTGAGTTTTTGATGTCTGCAGAGTGCCAGTAGAGACATTAAGCAAGATCTTGGGCACATGGTTTTGAAGTGCAGATTTCAGGTTCATATATATATATATA